>NW_006298971.1:465011-474272 GCF_000327345.1 Myotis davidii | reverse complement strand
GCTCTCCCTCCCTCCAATTGCCATAAGATCACAGGGCCGCACCCGGGCCCAGGAGTGCCGCCTCGCCTGCATCCTGGCTTTCTGATGGTGATCACCGGCGGGGGGGCAGGGCAAAGGCGGCCCTAGGGCTCTTAGCTCCCCGCCTCTTAGCACCCCCATGGGTTTCCGATCACTGTCAGTGGCAGGGGGCTTCTTCCTGCTTTCCCTTTCGCCTCCCTGCATTGTGCCTACATATGCAAATTAACCGCCATCTTTGTTGTCAGTTAACTGCCATCTGAGTTGGCAGTTAATTTGCATATAGCCCTGATTAGCCAATGAAAAGGGTAGCGTCGTACGCCAATTACCATTTTTCTCTTTTATTAGTGTAGATGCCCTTTTTTAAGGTCCAACCTCTATGACTGGCCCTGTCACCACTCCAACCTGTCACAAATAAAATTCTTTTTATTCTGACTTTAATAGCAGTTGTTACTAATACTGATCATTTTGTGTTTAATTATGCATGGCTTTATGATGTTATTTATTTTATGTTATTTTTTTTAAAAAATCTATTACTAGATTGTAAGCTCCATAAGGGTAGAGTACCTTCTTTTTTAACATTACATAAGGGAAAATTCCCAAATCTCCCTAGGTGGAGAAGAAATGCTACCATAAATTTCCACATGCCCATCATCAAAGTGATCTGTAACCAATCTTGTTTCATTGATAGTTCCTCATCCACCCCTCCCCTGGATTTTTTTGAGCATGTGAAGGACTGTGTTTTAAACTTCTTGGTGTTCCCAGTAGCATCCAGCTCAGGAATCAAATTCAGGAGGGAAGCAATTATTCTTAGTAGGGAATTAGCTATTATTGTAAACCTCACATTCTATACCCAGAAAAGTGAAAATCCTATCCCATTTTTATTTATTTCATGTGCCTTCAGAGGATGAACAGTTTTTGGAAATATAGAACCTGCATCATTTTGTAAGATTGCTTTTTAAATATTAAATTCTAGCCCTAGCAGTTTGACTCAGTGCCCTTTGGTCCATGCCAGCCTGGGGACCAAAGGGTACCGGGTTGGATTCCGGTCAAGGGCATCTACCTTGGTTGCATGCTCCTCCCCGGCCTGGGCCCTGGACAATGCTGTATCAATATTTCTGTCTGTCTTTCCCTCTCTCTTCCACTCTCTCTAAAAATCAATGGAAAAGATATCCTCAGGTAAGGATTAAAAAAAAAAAATTGCCCTAGCTAGTTTGGCTCAGTGGCTAGAGATTTGGCCTGTGAACTGAAGGGACTTGGGTTCGATTCTAGTCAAGGGCACATGTCCAGGTTGCAGGCTCGATCCCCTGTGGGGGGAGAGGGGGTGTGCAGGAGGCAGCCAATCAATGATTCTCTCTCCCTCTCCTTTCCTCTCTGAAATCAATAAAAAAATACTTTTAAAAAATTAAATTCTATTTCTTCTGGCACTGTCTTCTCTCTGTTTCAGTCTCCTGCCTCAAGCTGGAGCTGTGAGGGGAAATTCTATAATTCTTTGAATTTGGTCTTCGATGAGTTTGTGAAGAAATGAGAAGTCTCTAGACCTGGATAATAATGGTGCCATTCGATTAATAGCATCTTTGCTCTTGATGAATCATAATCTCTCTGGGGTCATAAAAAGAGTTAAGATTTAGCATATTAGGGGCCATTTGAAGAGGCTGCTAGAGAAACTTGGGTGTACCTCAGAATTAGATATTTTTAAAATACTACTTTGTGAATTGGTGCTTCTGTCTTAGATTTTATTGAAAGGATAAAGGTATAGAGGCTTCCAGGAGGTCATACAAAATATTAGTGTACAAAATAACATGAGACCCTGATTTCAGGATTGTGTTTTGAGCCAAAAATTTTTCTCAATTTTAAATAAATGTGAAAACTCTTGCAATTACCTGTGAATAGTCCAGTCAAGTAATAATTTATTCTGTGTATAGACTAAAACAAGTAAGGATCTGGCTTGGTAGAAGAGGCAACTTTGAAAAGTACTTAGCCATTAAGGTTGCACTGAGGAATACTTTTCGTATCTTCATGTGTTCCCAACTTCAATCTTGGAATAGGCTCACCACCTTTCAGTTTACCTTTTTTTATGTAAGAAAACATTTCTTGAGTAAATTACAGAGGTAGATTCCATTGATTTTTAGAGAGAGTGGAAGGGACAGGGAGAGACAGAGAGAGAGAAACATCAGTGTGAGAGAGACACATTGATTGGTTGCCTCCTTGCACGTGCCCTGACCTGCAACCAAGGTATGTACCCTTGGCAGGAAATCAAACCCGGGACCCTTCAGTCCACAGACTGATGCTCTATCCACTGAGCCAAACTGGCTTGGGCCAATTTACTTTTGAGGATGTTTTCCAAAGACTATTTGTGGGTTCTCTTCCTACAAGTCAAAAGATACAAATTCACAGTCATTAAGCTTAGAGTTTGTTTTTGTTTTTTTAGTTTTTCACAAGTATAATGTATTTTCTTCGTGATAGCTTCCAGTCCATTGGATTACAATTCAGCGACCAATCATTATGGGCCTGTGTTGCAAGGACTGTGCTAGGGACTGTTGGGGATAATGAGAGAACAAAACCCATTTCCACTCTAGGAGAGAATCAGATAACTATACAAAGTTGGTATATTTTAAGAGCTGTAATAAAGATCCACAGGAAGATTTGTGGGGCTTCAAGAAGGAGAAGTATGGCAGGCAGTACATTTGATTATAGTTATCAGGGAGACAGATCTTCATGGAAGAGGAAACTTTTGAACTGAACATGGAATGTTATAGAATTTGGATAGGCAGATTCAGATATATACAAGAAAACAGTTGAAATTTCAATAACCTAGATACTCTGGAACATTCTCAACTTAGGAGATTTGTACTTGATAAATCTGGACAAATATGCATCAGTAAGTATGATTCCAATCCCAATTCTAACATGTGAGGTTTTTCCCAACACTATCAAGCAGTTCTTTCACACCAGCTCAGGGGTCCACAATTCACCTCAGTTCTGACACTGTCTACCTGGAGATAGCCTCAGGTCCCACAGGTTAAGGATTTTCAGTCCTAAACACTGTCTCCTTCTACCCCCTACAGATACCAAAGGCAAGTCCAGGTTGTCACCTCTGCTTCTGACCAATAGGCTGTGTAGATCAGAGGTTTCAACCACCCATTCCTTGAATTTGATGAATTTGCTAGAATGGTTCACAGAACTCAGAGCAATATTTTACTTACTAGATTACCGATTTATGATAAAAGGATATAAACCAGGAACAGCCAGATGGAAGGGATGCATAGAGCAAGATATGAGGAAGGAGCACGGAGTTTCCATACCCTCTCTGAGAGAGCCATTCTCCCAATACCTCAACATGTTCATCAACTTGAAAGCTCTTTGAACCCCATCCTTCTGAATTTTTATGGAGGCCTCATTACTTAGGTGTGACAGAATAAATCATTATCCAATAGTGATTGAACTCAGTCTCTAGCCCCTCCCTCACACTTCCATCCCAGGTGGGGATGGAGCTGAAAGTGTTTGGTTTCCCTGGCAACCAGCACCCATCCTTAGTAACTTAGTGACATTCCAGCAGTCACCTCAATGACAACAGACACCTTTATTGAGCTCTTCACTTAGGAAATTCCAAGAGTTTTCAGAATAATGCCAGGAGCAGGGTCAAAGACCAAATATATAGTTCTTATTACAAATCACACTATCATAATCATAGCAGATACCAAAGGTAAATCATCGTTTTGTAAGGCTAGTGTTCAGGGAGGTGGTTATTTTGGTCCCAAATGTGTCCCATGCTTTTGTTTTTGCCCCAGGCTTTCAATCTGCCTCATTCATCTGATTACTTAAATGTTTTTGTTCAATGGTTGCTTTACAGCTTTGAAACTCAGAGAAATGGACTGGTGTTTATCTATGACATGTGTGGTTCTAATTATACCAACTTTGAGCTGGATCTTGGCAAGAAAGTCCTAAACCTGCTGAAGGTAAGGCTGTAACAGGGCCCTCTTAACTCCTTTAAAGGTTAGGATACTTTTTTTTCTATTCTTTGAATTTAGGAATGATGTAAATTTTAGACATTGTGTTCCATTTAAAGGCTACCTATAAAAGATGATTGATTACTACTTCCTCAGAACAAGAAATGGTCTTAAAAGTAAAATGGGAAGAATTTAAATAAGAAATGCACAAGAACATTCTGAATCATAAAGGTGTGGCATGTCTCTTTCCTGGAGTTTTGTAGAATAAGAATGAATGAAGTGGCCAGTGTCCATGAAAACTGTCATTAGCCAGTGACTTTCAGACTTTAACTCAACCTAGTCAGAAATATGTGTGGGGGTTTTTTTAATTACAATTTTTTTTTAATCCTCACTTGAGGATATCTTTTTATTAATTTTAGGAAGGGAGAGAGATAGAGAGTTAGAAACATCGATGAGAGAGAAACATCGATCAGCTGCCTCCTGCACACCCCTTACCGGGGACGTGCCCGCAACCCAGGTACATGCCCTTGACCGGAATAGAACCTGGGACCTTTTCAGTCCGCAAGCCGACGCTCTATCCACTGAGCCAAACCGGTTTCGGCCTTTTTATTAATTTTAGAGAGAGAGGAAAGAAGAGAGAGAGAGAGAGAGAAATATCTATCGATTGCCTCCCTTTGTACTTGCCCTGACCAGAGATTACACCCACAGTCTAGGTGTATGCCTTGAACAGGAGTCGACCCACAACCTTTTGGTATATGGGTCAACGTTCTCAGCAACTGAGCCACCCAAACCAGGGCCAGAAATATGTTTTACATTATGACTTAGTGCACAAATATGTAGAGTTACATACATAGATAAGGTTCTTAATCACTTATCACAAACTCTTCTGTCTAGAAGGCTTTTGTAATATCTTGAACTTTAAAAGATAACATGGCCCTAGCTGGTTTGTCTCAGTGGATAGAGCATCGGCCTGTGTACTGAAGGGTCCCGGGTTCAATTCCGGTCAAGGGCACATGCCCTGGTTGTGGGCTTGATCCTCAGTAGGGGGTATGCAGGGGGCAGCCAACCAATGACTCTCTCATTATTGATGTTTCTATCTCTCTATCCCTCTCCCTTCATCTCTGAAATCAATAAAAATACATTTAAAAAAAAGAAGATAACATGTATACCATGCTATAACCAAACATTAATATTTCTGCAATGGAATGTATTATAAGGAGTGTAAAAGAATAAAGGCTGCCCTAGCTGGTTTGGCTCAGTGGATAGGGCATTGGACTTCGGACTGAAGGGTCCCAGGTTCAATTCCAGTCAAGGGCTTATGCCCGGGTTGTGGGCTCGATCCCCAGTTGTGCAGGAGGCAGCCGATCAATGGTTCTCTCTCATCATTGATGTTTCTATCTCTCTCTCCCTCTCCCTTCCTCTCTGAAATCAATAAAAATATATTTTAATAAAAAAGAAAAAGAATAAAGGCTATGAATAGCCTAGGGCATTTCAGATTAGTTTTTGCTAACTTTTAAAAATATGTATTTTATTGATTTTTACAGAGAGGGAGAGTGATAGAGAGTTAGAAACATCAATGAGAGAGAAACATCAATCAGCGGGAGAGGGAGAGAGAGATAAAAACATCAAGGATAAGAATCCTTTGGATGTGAGGGCGATCTGGCTGCGACATCTGTCACCCCACTGATCGCCAGGGTTGATTCGGCTGATCTGGCTGGCTAGGCGGGTGTCCCCCTCCTCCCTCACCGATCCATGTGCGTCCCTCCCAAAGCTGCGCGCTCGGTCGAAGAGGATGACCTTCCCCCCCGAAGAGAGGACCGGTCTTCGGTCAAGGGTATACGAGTAGCTGCGCTCCCCTGCTAGAACCTCCAAACAAGCTCTCAAGAATCATTGATCGGCTGCCTCCTGCACATCCCTTACTGGGGACCGCAACATGGGTATGTGCCTGATCGGGAATTGAACTGTGACCTCCTGGCTCATATGTCAATGCTCAACCATTGAGCCACACTGGCCAGGCTGCCCTGTGAATTTTTGCACCAAACTTATGAAATTTAAGGTTTTCAGAATTATTTAGATTTTAGAATCTGTGGGTAGGGATGTGTATCTGTGTATACATATTTATAAAACAAAACAAGCTTTACCCTTACTGTGAGCAGTCATTTTGATTATTCTCTTCTATTTCATATTTTTAAAATGTTAGTTATGACCTATTAAATTAAATTCAGGACCCACTGAGTGACAAATATTCATCTAGGAGTCTATGGAGTCTTTGTTCCAGGACCTCACTTGGGAGTACTGAGGAACTAGATTTCTAGAGGTGTTGATTTACTATTACAGTTGTTTTCTGGGACTTGAATTTTTCACTCATTATTTTACTGAAATTCCTCTTGTGGTATGTAGCTGTGATTTACTCCTTTTTATTGATAGTTGAAGGATTGTTACTTTTTAATTCGTCATCCGTTGGTGCATATATATCAATTTATTCATCTGCTTTTCTACTAATGGCTCCTTGAATTGTTTCCTGATTTTTACTATGAATAGTGCTGCTATGAATACTTTTATACTTTTCTTCTTGTGCATGTGTGCAGGTGTATCTCTAGGTCATTGTTTCTCAAATGTTTTTTCATTATTGCCTCACTTAGGAGCCTTTCATAGACATCACCCTTCCCCTCAAGTTAGTCCTCTTCTAATAAAATTCTAATACCACAGATGTATTGACTGCATGCATATCAGTGCTTTATGCATAAAAAAGAGTATGATTTTTTTGCCTATACCCTACTCTCCTCAAAACTATTTTATCCCCTTGAGGGTAGTATCACCCCTGTTGAGAATGTTATGTTCTAGAGCAATGGTAGGGAACCTTGTTTCTTCCAAGGGCCATTTGGATATTTATAACATCATTCATGGGCCAAACATTTTATTAACTTATCCCTAATGCCTTGGCAGGGCTAGACCAAATGATTTTGTGCACCTCATATAGCCTGCGGGCCAGACATTCCCCAACCCTGCACTAGAGTATAGACCTAGGAGCAAAATTATTGGGTCTTTGAAGGTTCAACTTCATAAAATAGTGTCAAATTGTTTTCCTAAATGGTTGTACCCACCTGCCATTTGTAAAATTTCCATTGGTCCACATCCTCTCCTGTGCCATGCCAGCACGGCCAAGGGTGAACCTGAGGAGGGGCGGTGAAGGGTTGAAGAAAAGACAAATAAATACAGCCGGGGCTCAGTGAATCTCCCGTGCCTGAGTGAGGACACAAAAGACCCAGCCTGCAAGCCAATGCTTTATTTTATAGTCTGATTAAAACAAGGGTAGATTAACATGTATACAAATGTTCTTGTTTTGGCAACACTATCTGCACCTTTCACAGCCCATTAGCTACTTAGGAAGGAATTAAGGAGGACTACAAGGTCAGGCTTAATTATGCTAAGAGAGATCTGCCCTCCAGGCTGGGACTTGTTTGTGGTCCTACCACAGGTCAGCCCAAGGCTTGACCCTAGAGTCGCTCCCTACACTCTCCAACACTTGGTGATGTCACACTTCTTTTTTTTTAATTTAAATATTTTATTGTTGACACTATTGTAGATGTCCCCCATTTTCCCCCTTTTACCACCTCCACCCAGGCCCCCTCCCCCTCCCTTAGCCCTCACCACACTATTATCTGTGTCCATGGGCTATACATATATGTTCTTTAGCTAATTCCTTCACTTTCCTTTATCCAGTCCCTCTCACCCTCTTCCCCTCTGACATTTGTCAGTCTGTTCCATGTATCCATGCCTCTGGTTCTATTTTGTCAGTTTATTTTGTTCATTAGACTGGAAATATTAGTGTGATCATATGGTATTTGTCTCTCTCTGACTGGTTTATTTTGTTTAACATAATAATCTCCAAGTCCATCCATGCTATTGCAAAGGTTAAGATCTCATTTTTTACAGCCTCATAGTATTCAATTGTGTAAATATACCACAGCCTTTATATCCACTCTTTCTCTTGGTGCCCTTAAAATTCTCTCTCTGTCTTCACTGTTTGCCATTTTAATTATGATGTGTCTTGGTGTGAGTCTCCTTGTGTTCATCTTGATTGGGATTCTGCTTCCTGAACATGTGTGATTTTTCTTTCACCAGGTTAGGTACATTTTCTGTCTTTTTTGTTGTTTTTCTTCACCCGAGGATATTTTTTCCATTGATTATTAGAAAGAGTGGAAGGGAGGGGGAGAGGCAGAGAGAGAGAGAGAAACATCATTGTGAGAGACACATTGATTGGTTATCTCCTGGACTCGCCCCAACTGGGGATTGAACCTGCAACCAAGGTATGTGTCCTGATTGGAATCGACCCCAAGATCCTTCAGTCCAAGGGCTAATACTCTAATCACTGTGTTTGGGCTATACTTAGGACACCTCAATTGCTTGCCTGTGCACATACTTTGACCAGGTCAGGAATCAAGCCTGCAGTTGAGGTACGTGCCCTTGACCAAATGCATGACCCTTCAGTCTGTGGGCCAACACTCTAAACGCTCAGCCAAACTGGCTAGGATTTTGTCATTGTTTCTTGAAACAGGTTTTCTATCCTTTGCTCGCTCTCTTCTTCTGGCACCCCTATGATGTAAATATTGTTGTTCCATGTTGTCCCAAAGTTCCATAAACTATTCTAATTTTTTAAAAAATTTTGTTGTTGTTGTTGATTGGCTTTTTTTTTCTTGAATCACTGATTCTATCTTCTGCATCAGCCAGCCTACTTTTTCCCCCCTCTGTACATGGCTTTTATTATTTACATAATACAATATAGCATCAATGCTGGATAGCATGATTATGTGCAATACATAAGTATGAACTATCTGTATACATCTGCAAATCTAACTCAGAACTAAGGTACAAAGATTTGAAAGCAAAATTGAATGCTTTAAGAACAAAAGTAAAACTAAGATTGAGCACTGCAATAAATCAGAAGTAGTGCCTCATGTACATACTTGACTATTTACAGATGAAAACAGGCATTACCACAACACTAATCTAACTATACTCATCCTATCTAATAAAAGAGAAACATGGTAATTGGCGTACAACCGCTACCCTTCCCATTGGCTAATCATCGAGATCGGCAAATTAACTGCCAGCCAAGATGGCGGCCGGCAGCCCGGCAGCTTAAAGCGAACATGAGGATTGCTTGCTTCAGTGATGGAGGACTCCAACGTTCCCCGCCTGCCTTGCTGGCCTCACAGCTGCAACTCTAAGTAACTATGTTGCAAATATAGAAGCTAAAAAAATCCCAGAAACCTGTTTTACTCAGCGGGGCTTC
>NW_006298971.1:455777-464284 GCF_000327345.1 Myotis davidii | reverse complement strand
AGCCCTGCTCTGTGCATGACAGGGGGTGGTGCCCCAACTCCCCAGTTGCCCTTGCTCTGAGCCCGACCAGGGGCTGCACCTAGGGATTGGGCCTGCCCTCTGCCACCCGGGAGCAGGCCTAAGCCAGCAGGGCGTTATCTCCCGAGGGGTCCCAGACTGCGAGAGGGCACAGGCCGGGCTGAGGGACCCCTTCTGCCCCCCCGAGGGCACAAATTTTTGTTCGCCGGGCTTCTAGTTTATGTATAAAAAACACAAGTTTCATACATCACAGAAAACCTTCCATTATAACACAGAAGTGATATTACCAGACAAGAATCAATGAAGTATACTGCCTCTTCTAGTTGTTATTATACAATGCTGTAAATAATGCAGCCATGCAACACACCCAAGAACACTAGAGTCCTACACTCAAGTACAATTAAAATGATAAAGCAGCCCTCTGCAAGTGGTGCTGGATGCCACTAAGAAGTCTACTGCAGCCATGTTGGTTATGATTTTTCATGCAGAAGAGTACAGTTACATTAAGAACTGAAGTCTTTAAAAAAGCTCTAAACATTCTTTCTTGAACCAAAACATTCAACAGAAGATGCACATGAAAAATTAACTGTTCAGATACCTTTGCAACTTAAAATTCAGATGCATGTTATTCAATAGAGCTGCTGTATGTGGAAACCAAATGCAGAGTTTTAATTTCTTCTTGTCAACAAATTAATCCTAGTGCAGTTCTGTTCTACACATTTTTAGCAATGAGTAATGCAGACATCTTCTGGTGCAGGCCAACACAATAAGCTTCAATGATAACTCCAAGACCCTATTGCTTAATGCTTTTACTCATAACCAATTGCAATATTTACCTTTCACAGAATGTCTTATTTGACAGCTTTTAGACCAATTAGCAAGGCATACATATGGCATCAAATACTGGTTTCACGGAAAGGTCTGACCCTCTTATTATCATATTCCTGCTTCCAGTGAACATGTTGTAGAAATTAACATAGTGAAGCTTAACTATGATAGAAGTAGACTGCCAGTCCTTTTCTGGTGTACTAATTTTAGAAAAATACAGGCACATAACACTAGCCAAAGATTAAACCTTTATACATTCCCAAAAGGCAGGTATGCTGCAAACATGCAGAGAGTTCATGTGTTTTGTTTGGCACTTAGGAACTAAATTTTGTCTGCGTTATCTGTGAAATTCATTTTGATATGCAGATTTTCATCCAATTTTATTCAAGGGCAGGCATATACATTTTATAGGGCTGTATTTATCCAATTCTGCCTGTAACAAACACCCAAAGATTCTAAAATATCAATTATAAGACAGACAAGTAGTACAAAGTAAAACTCTGGAGAACATCAAAGGAAAATGACAAAGCATCTGCTCTTTAATATTTTCCTATGATATATTAAATTAGAGGCCCGTTGCACAAAGAGATTTGTGCAATAGGCCTTCCTTCCTTGGCTGCCGGCACCAGTTTTCCTCTGGCACCCAGGACCCAGGCCTTCGCTCCGGCTGCAGGGGAGAAGCCAAGCCTGGAGGCTTCTCCGCTCTGGCTGCAGTGGAGAAGCCAGGCCTCTTCAGTCTTCAGTCTTTGCTCTGCGCCTGCATATGCAAATTAACCAGCATCTTTGTTGGGTTAATTTGCATACTCATCCTGATTGGCTGGTGGGTGTAGCGGAGTGATGCCGATTTGCATGTTTCTCTTTTATTAGTGTAGATAAAAACAAAGTTTCAGTCTCTTCACAAGTAGTAATTTATATTCTCTGGATTCTTTTTTCTGATTTTTGCCGCAGCTTCTGCTTTGTAATCATACTGACAGTTGTGCTTGTCAGAGTAACAGTGAAGTCCACAAAACAAATTTCCACATCAGCAGTCAAACCCTGTAAGGCCAACTTTCTTTCTGCACATGAAACATCTATTCTTCTTTGGTTTGGGTAACTCAGGAGCTTTTTCTTCACTTTGAGAAGTACTGGGTTGAGAAACTGATGAACTGGGCTGAGTGACAACTGGCTCTGACACCTCTGTTTTCAGGGTCGTTATTTTGTCCTCTCATTTCAAATGAGCATTTGAAATGCTCATTTCTATCCTTTGCTGAGTTACAGGCAAGGCAGCCACAGGCACATTTCTTGATTTTCTGACGTGCTGCCAGCAGCACCTTCACAGTTGTTTAAACTAGCGTCTGGTCTTTGCACAGATGTAGAATCTGAGGTAGGACTGTTGGAACCACTAGCTGTCCCCATTGGGTTCATTCTGCCACTGTTCTGCTGCCTCTAAAGATGTTCTTTGTAGCAAATAGGACACATTCCATTTGTCCTAGGATTCCCATAAATGCTACATCCTGTACTACACAGCATGGGCCCTGGTGTCTGGTTAGTCTCCTGAGCCATATTTTTCTGTAGTTGCATCACAATGCATGTGGGATATCGATGTGAGATAGTTCGATGTTTCTCTCTGTCTCTCTTCTCCTTTTGATGTTTCTCTCTATCTCTCTTCCCCCTTTCAATGTTTCTCTCTGTCCAGCCATTCTACTTTTAATTCCTCCCAGTGTATCCTTGATGGTATTCTTCACTTCCGACTAGTTCTTAGTCATGGTTTCTAACTTCTTTTTCATGTCAATGTTGTTCCCACTAAGTTCCTTTTGATTCCTATTATGTTCCTTGTAGTTTTCACTAAGTTTCTTGAGCAGCTTTATAACCATTACTCTGAACTCTGTATCTTATCAATTGATTACCTCCATTTCATTTTACTCTTTTTCTGGAGCTTCCTCTTTTTCTTTCATTTGGGGTTGTTTCTTTGTCTCCCCAGTTTAGCTGTATTTTTGTGTTTGTTTCTTTTCTTTTCTTTTTCTTTTTTTGAATCATATATGAGGTTTATTCCAGTACTGCTGGCAGTATGGGAGAGCAGCAGGTCATCCACAAAAATCTGTTCTGCAGCCCCCATAAGCCAGCTGCTTATATAGGGTAAAACAAAGATTACAAGGGGAAGTAGGGATTACAGGCATGGGGAAGTAGAAGGCTGGGGTGGGACTCCATTGTTTGGGCGATAAGATTGTTAATCTTTCCATGATAATAGGCAGTTCCTGAATAACAATGGTTCCAAGGTAGGTGTACAACTCCCAGCCAGGTCGGAATATCCTTTCTTTAACCAACCCAAGGCAATTATGGTTAACAGAGCATGATTAATATTTCCCATAAACATAGCTAGTCCCCAATATTTTTATTTTTGCTCCTAACATTTCCCCACTGATATTTCTATCATCTCATATCTATGAGATTGGTTTTAGATGAAAAAGTCTCATCTTGCCCTAGCTGGGTTGCTCAGTGGATAGAGCAGGGGTGGGCAAACTTTTTGACTCGAGGGCCACAATGGGTTCTTAAACTGGACCGGAGGGCCGGAAAAAAAGCATGGATGGAGTGTTTGTGTGAACTAATATAAATTCAAAGTAAACATCATTACATAAAAGGGTACGGTCTTTTTGTTTTTTTAGTTTTATTCATTTCAAACGGGCAGGATCCGGCCTGTGGGCCGTAGTTTGCCCACGGCTGGGATAGAACGTCAGCCTGTGGACGGAAGGGTCCCAGGTTCTACACAGGTTCCTCCATTGCCTGCATCAGAGCAGTTAGTGACTAGAAACATTCCTCAGGGTCTTGTCCATTTCTCCTCTGGTTGGCCCATCATCCTTGCTCTGTTCAGGTCTAACTGCCTACGTCATTCCCTCAAGGATCTTGGCTCTGAATTCTTTCAGAGATAGGAGGTGAGGGTATCTTCTGTAACTGCTTCATGCTGCGGAGGGATAAAGTTTTTCCTTCAGAGCCAAGAGATCCTTGCTCTCTGTCAGAGGGATGATGAGGTCTGGTCATAGAAGGAGGTGGCAATGTTGTCTAGAGGTGGTATTCCCTGAGTGTGAGCAGGGCTTGCAGCCTGGTGGAGACAAACTGTGTTATAAAATTTAGTATTGGGCAAAAGTTAGAACAGCAAGAATGACAAATGGTCTGGTGAAAGAAAAACAAAAACATTTCAGTCCTAATATTTCCTATTGAAACAAAATTTTTCTCCCTAAAATCACCCTCATTTTTATTAAAGACAATTTGGCCTGATTCTTTGCATAAACACAATAAGAATAACAGTTGACCACGTAGGCTTTTTTTTTTTTTTTTTTTTTTTAATGCTTTGCTGGGAACTCATGATCAAGTTTTAATTAGCCCTACAGAGCAAAGAAGCTGAGTCACCTAGCTGCCATCAGGTTTGCCTGCAATACCTATGGATATGGGTGAAGTCCTCAAGTTGAGGTCCCCAATGATATCTTGAGGTTCCTTCTTTGCCATCTCTCAGGAAAGCAACATTCATTCCTTAGCTGAAAAGACTGCTATGAACCATGTGACCAAGCAAGGTACCAGGCTTTCTCCAAGTTGCTTTTATTGGCTTCATTCTTAAAGCTTTCTGGTGACATCCAGAGTCCCAGCATGTCTCTCTCAGACATGACATTCCAGTCAAAGTCTTGGTTAACATAACCACAGTTGGAAATAGGTCTTATTTAACTCATGCACAGAATTATATTGCCATTTATTAAGAAATGCCAAATTCTGGAGGGACAGGTAGGGAGAAAAATCTATAATTTATGAAATTGCTTTAAAGATACTTCCTTATATCTGACAAACAAAAAGTTTAAGAATCAGCAATACTTTCAACAAAAGTTACCAAAACTATATAATTATTACAGTTCATTCAGGCCCAGAATTAAATTTTTTTCTTCTAATTTTTCCTTCTACTTTGTATAAGTATCTACAAATCCAGATACTTTATAGAGTTCTAATAATTTTCATCCAGTTCAAATGGGATGATCTGAAAATGTCAGTCCTTTCCATGGATCCCTCAGAAGATGTATATTTTTTCAGATGCATTATAACACAACAGTGACTGTCTCTAAATTACAAGAAGAAATTTAAAATGAGACGGTTATGGACTTGATTATAATGGAATATTGTCTTTTCTGCAAAATGTAATATTCCACAATATTATAACTAACAATTAGTTATAAATGAAAACACATCAGAATCTATTTAATATGCATATATAAATAGAATATAATTATTTCTTTATTTGACAAAGCTTCCCATGTACCTTTGTTGTACCCCGAAAAAGATATAATTTACCAAATTGCTTTAAAAATGCTACCTTATATCTGATAAACAAAAAGTTCAAGAATCAGCAATACTTTCAAAAGTTACAAAAACTGTATAGTTATTTTCCACTCATTCAGTCCCATAATCAAATTTTTGTTTCTCCTGATTTTTTCTGCCAGTACTTCTATAAATCCAGATACTTTAGAGTAATGTGAATGACATGGAATCTTGTCCTTTTTGTAAAACACAGTATTCCAGGATAACAATTAGAGCTATAAATTGAAGCATAATATAGTTGTTATTATTTGACAAAGCTTCCCATGTGCCTTAAGCAGAAAATTTTCCTTCATGAGAGAAAACAAATCCTTGAGGCATTGCAGGGCCTATTGGAATGACCTAAAACCAATTCGAGGTTAAGGAAAAGTATCATGCCTAATAAATAATTATTGAATGAATGGATGTATCTTTTACCATCTCAATAAAAGGTACATAACAAACAAAAAAAAGAAAAAGTATCTTAAAATTCAAACCCTGGAAAGGTTGTCAAACTTATTTTACCAAAAAATCAGATATTATTATTATTATGCATTCAAGGTGACAAAAGGGTATTAAACACAAATATAGGATAGCAACCTTCACTTCCCATGATTAAGATGCCTTTTTTTTAATAATCAAGTACCTGATTAATATAACATATAACCATTTCAATTACTTATAGAAATTTTGTTCCCTGGGCAAAAACAGGAAAAACTTTTTCCGTTTTAAGACTAGAAAAGGACTAACCAAAATGAGGTTTATTCTCTGACTTCATTTGTCCTTGGGTATGGTCAACACATGATACTAATTGGATTTCTGCTATCTGTCTCCCTGAGTAGGTTGATATAAGCTATTTACCTTCTGGTTTGGGAGGCAAAATGCAAATCATTTACTCTTAAGTGTCCGTGGTTTAGGGAAGATAGGATTTACTAGATGGCTCCAAATTGCTGTTTAACCATCTCAATTTCCCTATTCTATTACTCCTAGCTCACTGGCCTATATCATTTATACAACTTACTTTACAAACATTCTATAACTTTCACAAACCTTTATTCACAAACCTAACAACTTTCAGAAATAACCAGCTTTAGAATCCACTTTCTTTTTTCTTCAAAATGCATCTCCATGCCTCATGCCTTTTATTTCACCAAAACCATAATTTCTTTCCAGTTAGTTAGAATTCCTAACCCTTAGGAACCTTTTTTTTAGGTGACATATAGGTAACATTCCCCAGATTAGCAATATTCACATTTCAAGAGATTTCAAATAAAATACAAGTCTTATTCATTCAAATCCATCCTCTAGATTTTCATATTAGGCAAACTCAGATTAATTAATATTTCAGTATCTTGTTATTTCAAACTACCTAGATAGTTAATAATTTTTACTATTTAACCCAGCAAATTCCTCCAAAGTTTTAAGTTACCAAAGTCTTTGGAAAACGATGTTTAGGCTTATATAACTATCACTGAAAAAAAGCTTTATTATATACCCTTCATTTTAGTTATATTATTTTGCCTTTACAACTTTGAGATTTTAAAACCAATTATTATTACCCAGGGCATTTTCTTGGCAAGTTTTGTAACAGGAATAACTCACCAGCCTCCAGCAGCTTTAATGTGAAAGTACTATTTTATTTTATTTTTATTTGCCATTTTGGAGTGGCTCCCACTGCTATTTCTGCTGCCTGCTGGAGTGCACTTCTGCAGGTCTGTTCCTCCTAGGAAAAAGACTTGGGGTGCTTAGAAGATTTTTTTCCCCCATATCTTTTCTTTCTGAGTAGACTAACAGTATGAAATCTTATATATAAGAAGAGATCCTAAAAACAAACAAAAGCCCTGTAAATAAATGAGTACTCTCAAAAGGGTGGACTGGGACATTAGTCTTTGAATCTTATCTCACACTAACCCAGCACAGCAAATGCGTTCTGAGTGGCACAAAGCCCAAACAACAGAGTGAGGATTCCTTATGTTTATAAAATGGTGAAGAGCAAACTAAGTCTCCCAAGATAAGAAAGCAAGCAAATAACACCAGTAACCAAGTTACATCACAGACAGACAAGAACTTTCACTAAGAGTTTCCAGTGGTTGATGTCTTGAGAGGGAGGGCAGGGAGGGCCCCCAAGATTAAGAATTCTTGGCAGCTGGTAGGAAGTTCCTGCAATCCCTGCCACAGGTCCAGCCTGCCACAAGTAGCTGGGGTCCCTAGCAAAGTGGGATGTGCCCCATCTTTAAACAAATTAAAGCAAACAACAAACACAAAACGACAATCAACAGAGACATGTTATGTACAATATTTATAGGCACGCACAACCCACAGATAAGAACTTCACACCATGCTCCTTCCTAATGCCGAGACCCTTTAATACAGTTCCTCATGTTGTGGTGACCCCCAACCATAAAATTATTTTCGTTGCTACTTCATAACTGTAACTTTGCTACTGTTATGAATCGTAATGTAAATATCTGATATGCAGGATGTATTTTCATTGTTACAAATTGAACATAATTAAAGCATAGTGATTACTCACAAAAACAATATGTAATTATATATGTGTTTTCTGATGGTCTTACGTGACCCCTGTAAAAGGGCCGTGCGGCCTCCAAAGGGGTCGCGACCCACAGATTGAGAACCTCTGCCTTACAAGGAGGCCCGGATGAGAGGCAGCAAGTACTTCTAGGACAGGGCTGGGCAAACTTTTTGACTCAAGGGCCACAATGGGTTCTTAAACTGGACCGGAGGGCCAGAACAAAAGCATGGATGGAGTGTTTGTGTGAACTAATATAAATTCAAAGTATACATCATTACATAAAAGGGTACGGTCTTTTTTTTTTTTTTTAGTTTTATTATTTTCAAACGGGCCGGATCCGACCTAAGGGCCGTAGTTTGCCCATTGCTGAAAGTGCCATACAAACATGCTTGATTCCTCCTACAAAAACGCTTGATTGGACTTAGGTCTCAGGTGAGACAATGGGGATTGCTGAGGCTGCAGCTGCAACTCAAAACAGGAAAATACCTGGCAGTACTGCAAATAAAGAATTCAGGCAGCAAGCAGGATTCCCGATACATTCCTCAGAGGAGTCTCTTGCTTACATACCTTCATGGTCACTAGAATATGTAACCAGACAATCAGTGAGTCCATGCTGCCTGTCACTACTTGAGCCAATTAAGCAGAGACAGGGTTGAATCATATATGAGTGTTTATTCCAATACTGCCGGCAGTATGGGAGAGCAGCAGGTCCTCCACAGAAATCTGCTCTCTGTGTTTATTTCTGTTTTAGAAAGAACTGCTATGACTACCAGTCTTTGCTGTTAGTCTTATGTAGTAAGTGTCATGTGGGGCTCAG
>NW_006298971.1:450904-455691 GCF_000327345.1 Myotis davidii | reverse complement strand
TTTATTGTTGTTGTCCCATTCGTGGGTGGGACCTTCCCTCAGGCTGGCTGACTGTAAGGCTCAACTCTGACCATGTTGTGTGAGCTGTTATACAGATGCTGACAGAACAAAAAAACAAGAAAAAGAACAAAAACATACAAAAGAACCCAATAACAACAGAAAAAACAACCATAAGAGTAAAGGTAATTAGGAAAGAGAAAAGAGAACAAGAATAATAAAATAAAGTATATGAGACGGATAAAGGGGAAGACAGAGTATGAGAAGATAGCAGTGTAGGTAACCTCCGTATTCACCACCTCCCACAACCACATCAAAATTACAGTTACAGTAGAGCACAACCATCATTTAGAATCATCTAACAATCGTTGGGTCCTGTTAATTACTTGAGCCAATTAATTACTTGAGCCAATTAATCAAAGACGGGGTTGAATCATAGATAAGTGTTTATTCCAATTCTGCCGGCAGTATGGGAGAGCAGCAGGTCCTCCACAGAAATCTGCTCTCTGTGTTTATTTCTGTTTTAGAAAGAACTGCTATGACTACCAGTCTTTGCTGTTAGTCTTATGTAGTAAGTGTCCTGTGGGACCCAGTGGTATACTTTCCTTGGTCTCCTAAACTGGATGCTCTAAAAATGTCCATTGTGTATGTTATTTGGGCTTTATTGTTGTAATTGGGTCTTGATTGTTGTTGTCCCATTCGTGGGTGGGACCTTCCCTCAGGCTGGCTGACTGTAAGGCTCAACTCTGACCATGTTGTGTGAGCTGTTATACAGATGCTGACAGAACAAAAAAACAAGAAAAAGAACAAAAACATACAAAAGAACCCAATAACAACAGAAAAAACAACCATAAGAGTAAAGGTAATTAGGAAAGAGAAAAGAGAACAAGAATAATAGCAAGGAGAGAAAAAAGAAAAAATAGGGGAAGAAAAAACACAACAAAACAAACAAAGCAAAAGGCACAAACAAAAAACACCCAGAAAAAAATGAGAGTGGCAAACCTCAACCACATCAAAATTACAGTTACAGTAGAGCACAACCATCATTTAGAATCATCTAAAATCTGGCTGAATGGAAGTCCTACAAGTAGAGAATTAAAGAAGAAACTACATTGAGCCATAGCCGGTTTGGCTCAGTGGATAGAGCGGGGGTCTGCGGACTGAAGGGCCCCGGGTTCAACTCCGGCCAAGGGCACATGCCCAGGTTGCAGGCTCAGTCCCCTATAGGGGACGTATAGAGGCAGCCAATCAATGATTCCCTCTCATCATTGATGTTTCTATCTCTCTCCCCCTCTACCTTCTTTTCTGAAATCAATAAAAATACATTACCAAAAAAAATTTTAAAAAAAGAAACTACATTGAAATTAGTAAGCGGGGCAGATGCACAGAATGGCTGGTCCGACACCCACATTGGGCATGTTTTTAATCTGGAGGGATGTCTTGGCTGAGGAGGCCTCCTCTGTGGAGTGAGGAGGCCCAGCTCCACACCAGACCCTTCAATCCAGTGTTTCAGGACTGGGAAGCGATGTCCCTGAAACTCTGGGGTCTGGGAACCAGTGGGTTTTGTGGCTGTGACATGGAGGCATCGAATACATAGGCAGTCCTCTTAAAGGGCCCAAGGAAGGATTTATTTGGCCCACTTCTTCTGAGTTCCAGTGCTAGCACAGCAGTTAGAAATAATCCAGGCAATTACAGGAAGGAACTAAATTACAAAGGACTGTAAGAATATAAAACAAGCTGGGCAATGTGGATGAAATGGACCAATTACTAGGAAGATACAATCTCCCAAAACTGAATCAGGAAGAACTAGAAAACCTGAATAGGCCAATAACAACTGATGAAATAGAAGCAGTAATCAAAAAAACTCCCAAAAAAACAAAATCCTGGGTCTAGATGGCTTCACAAGAGAGTTTCACGAAACATTCAAAGAAGAACTAACACCTATACTCCTCAACCTCTTCCAAGAAATCCAAGAGGAAGGAACACTTCCAAGCTCTTTTTATGAGGCCAGCTTTATCCTAATTCCAAAACCAGATAAAGACACTACAAAGAAAGAGAACTACAGGCCAATATTCCTGATGAGCATAAATGCTAAAATCCTCATCAAAATATTAACAAACTGGATCCAGCAATATATGAAAAAGATCAGACATTATGACCAAGTGGGACTTATTCCAAGGATGAAAGGCTGGTACAATATTCACAAATCAATAAACATGATATATCACATAAACAAATTGAAAGACAAAAATCACATTATCATATCAACAAACAAAGAAAAAGCATTAGACAAAATCCAACACCCATTTTTGATAAAAACTCTCAACAAAATGGGAATACCAGGAGTATATTTCTTCATAATAAAAGCTCTTATTCAACATAATACTGAAAGTCCCAGCCACATCAATCAGATAAGAAGAAGAAATAAAAGGCATCCAAATTGGAAGGGAGGAAGTAAAACTCCCATTATTTGCAGATGATATGATACTGTACATAGAAAACTCTAAAGACTCCAACAAAAAATATCCTACTAGATTTAATAAGTGAATTTGGCAATGTAGCAGGATACAAAATCAACACCCAAAAATCAATGGCTTTTTTTGTATGCCAATAATGAATGATCAGAAAGAGAAACTAAACAAACAATCCCATTTACCATTGCAAAAATAAAATTAAGATATTTAGGAATAAACTTTTCCAAGGAGGTAAAAGACTTATACGCAGAAACCTACAGGAGGTAGAAGCAGATATAAATATGTGGAAGAATATTCCGTGTTCATGGATTGGTAGAATCAACATTATTAAAATGTATATACTACCCAAGGTACTGTACAAATTCAATCCAATACCTATTAAAATATCAACAGCATATTTCACAAATCTGGAACAAATACTCAAAAAATTTATATGGAAACAAAACTTTCCCAAATAGCTTCAGCAATCTTGAGAAAGACAAAGTTGGAGGAACCACATCACCAGATATCAAATACTACAAAGCCACCATAATCAAAACAGCCTGGTATTGGCACAAGAACAGGTATATCGATCAATGGAACAGAACAGAGACCTCAGAAATCAACACAAACCATTCCTTCAAATATTTAGCTGTATTACAAAGCCACTGTTCTCAATGGAATAGAATAGAGAACCCAGAAATCGGCCCAAGCCATTACGCTCAATTAATGTTTGACAAAGGAGGCAAGAGCATGCAATGGAGTCAAGAGAATCTCTTCAATAAATGGTGTTGGGAAAATTAGACAGATACATGCAAAAAAAAAATGAAACTAGACCACCAACTTACTTACACCATACACAAGAACAAACTCAAAATGATTAAAAGACTTAAATTTTAGTCAGGAAACCATAAAAATGCTAGAAGAAACCATAGGCAGCAAAATCTCAGACATCTCGTAGCAAAATATTTATGGATACATCTCCTAGGGCAAAGGAAACTAAGAAGAAAATACATAAATGGAACTACATCAAAATAAATTTGTGCGCAGCAAAAGAAACCAGCAACAAAATGAAAAGGGAGCCCCACTGCATGGGAGAACATATTTGGCAATGATACATCTGATAAAGGGTTAATATCCAAAATATATAAGGAATTCATACAACTTAACAAAAGGAAGACAAAATATCCAATTAAAAAATGGGTAAAGGAGCCCTAGATGGCTTGGCTCAGTGGATAGAGCATTGGCCTGTGGACTAAAGGATTCTGGGTTCAATTCTAGTCAAGGGTACATGCCCAGGTTGTGAGCTCAATCCCCAGTAGGGTGTGTGCAGGAGGCAGCCAATCAGTGATTCTCATCATTGATGTTTCTATCTCTCCTTCCTTCTTCTCTGAAATCAATAAAAATATATTTTAATAAAATGGACAAAAGACCTAAATAGGCACTTCTCTAAAGGGTACCTACAGATGGTCGAGACATATGAAAAGCTCAAAGTCACTATCATCAGAGAGATGCAAATTAAAATGACATGAGGTCTCACCTCACACCTGTCAGAATCACTACCATCAACAAATCAAATGAAAAGTTCTTGTGAGGATGTGGAGAAAAGAGAACCCTAGTACACTGCTGGTGGCAATGCAGATTGGTGCAGCCATTATGGAAAACTAGAGGCCCAGTGCATGAAAATTGTGCACAGGTAGGGTCCCTAGGCCTGGCTGGTGATCAGGTTCCCCGCCTCCCAGCCTCCCCACTTCCTCCTTCCCTCACTCCCTCAGCACCCTGTCGCCACAACTGGTCACCCACCATGTTCTGTGCTGCCCCCTGCTGGTCAGCGCATGTCATAGCGAGCGATCAAATGCCAGGTTGAACTCCTAAGGGGACAATTTGCATATTGGCCTTTTATTATATAGGATAGTATGAATTTTCCTCAAAAAATTAAGTTTGGAACTGCCTTTTGATCCAGTGATCCCAGTTCTAGGGATATATCCTTAGAAACCCAAAACAACAATCACAATCTATGCACCCCTATGTTCATAGCAGTATCTACACTAATAAAAGAGAAAAATGGTAATTGGCATACGACGCTGCCCTTTTCATTGGCTAATCAGGGCTATATTCAAATTAACTGCCAACTAAGATTGGCAGTTAACTGCCAACTAAGCGATGGTTAATTTGTATATGTAGGCACAATGCAGGGAGGCGAAAGGGAAAGCAGGAAGAAGCCCCCTTCCACTGACAGTGATCGGAAACCCAGTGGGGAGCTAAGAGCTGGGGGGCAGGGCAAAGGCTGCCTTTGCCCTGCCCCCCAGCCATGATCAGAGAATCAGGGGCTGGACT
>NW_006298971.1:448711-449719 GCF_000327345.1 Myotis davidii | reverse complement strand
GCCTTTTTAAAATTCTGGAAACATCTCAAGTGCCCATCAGTAGATGAGTGGATAAAAAAATGTGTTACATTTACACAATGGAATATTATGCAGCTGAAAAAAAAAAAGAAGAAGGATCTCTTACCCTTTAAGACAGCATGGAGGGACCTGGAGAGTATCATGCTAAGTGAAATAAGTCAGTCAGAGAAAGAGAAATATCACATGATCGCACTCATATGTGGAATCTAAGTAACAAGACAAACTGATGAACGGAATGGATGCAGAGACATGGAAGCATGGAACAGAGTGTGGAATCTTGGAGAGAAGATGGTGGATGGTGGGTGGGTGGGAGGTAATCAATTAAAGACCTTTTGTGCATATATGCAGATCCCATGGACATAGACAATAGGGTGGTGAAAGCCTGGGGCAGGGGCGGACTGGGCTGGATGTGGTCCTTGGGAGAAAAAAAGGGGACATGTAATACTTTCAACTATAAAGATTTTTTTTTAAATGCCAAAGGTTACAGACAAAGAGAGGATCTTAAAAGTAGCAAGAAAAAAAGCCATCAGTTACCTACAAGGGAGCATCCATAAGACTGTTAGCTGATTTCTCAACAGAATCTTTGCTGGCCAGAGGGATTGGTAAGAAATATTCAAAATGATGAGTAATAAGGACCTACCACCAAAATTACTCTACCCAGCAAAGCTCTCATTTAGAATTGAGGGTTAGATAAAGAGCTTCACAAACAAGAAAAGGCTAATGGAGTTCATCACCACCAAACCAGTATTATATGAAATGATGAAGGGTATTCTTTAAGAAGCGGAAAGAGAAGAAAGAGAAGAAAAAGAAGGGATAAAAAATATTAATAATAAAATGGCAACAAATATGTATCTATCAAAAACTGAATCTAATAATCAAAATGAACAAAGAATCTCATGAACACAATAAACTGGTTAAAAAAAATAGAACCAAAGGCATAGAAACAGAACAGACTGACGAAACTCAGAGGGAAGGGGGGAGTGGACACAG
>NW_006298971.1:446851-447839 GCF_000327345.1 Myotis davidii | reverse complement strand
CGGGGAGCTGGGGGTGCCCCGACCCAGGCCTAAACCCTCAGCCTGAGGCGTTAGGCCTGGGTCAGGGAGGAGCCAGCCAGAGATCGTTGATGGGGGGGAGCATGGGGAGGGTCCGGCCCAGGCCTAACACCTCAACCAGAGGCTTTAGGCTTGGGCCGGGGAGGAGCCAGCCAGCGATCCTTGACGGCAGCAAAGGTGGGGAGCTGGGGAGAGGGGCCCCAGCCCAGGCCTAACACCTCAACCAGAGGCTTTAGGCTTGGGCCGGGGCGGAGCCAGCCAGCGATCCTTGATGGCGGTGGCAGCGGCTGTAGTGAGCTGGGGGGTGCCCCGGCCCAGGCCTAAAACCTCGACCTGAGGTTTTAGGTTTGGGCCGGGGAGGAGCCAGCCAGCGATCATTGAGCCAGCGATCATTGATGGCGGCCCAGGCCTAACACCTCAGCCTGAGGCTTTAAGCTTGGGCCAAGGAGGAGCCAGCCAGCGATCATTGATGGTGGCAGCGGTGGGGAGCTGGGGGTTACCCGGCCCAGGGCTAATCACTCACCAGAGGCTTTAGTCCTCAAAGGGAGGCCAGACTGTGGCTTAGGCCCACTCCCCAAGGGGAGCAGGGAGCAGGTAGTAGGACATCCCCTAGGGCTCCCAGTATGTGATGGGGGCAAGCTGGGCTGAGGGGACCCCCCCCCCCGCCAGTGCACAAATTTTTGTGCACCGGGCCTCTAGTATATATAAATGTATTACCCATGGACACAGACAATAGGGTGGTAAAGGCCTGAGGCAGGGTGGGATCTGGGTGGCAGAGAGCAATTGGTAGGATAGGAGAGAATATGTGTAATACTCTCAACAATAAAGATTTTTTAAAATAAAGGAACGAAGGGAGAGTAAAAAAGTAAGAATAGAAAAAAAGTCAATCCAGTGAGTCTCTGTGGTTGCTCATTGACCATGAACCATGAGATCCCCAGATAGATTCCTTGTCTGGGCACATGCGCTGGTT
>NW_006298971.1:439421-446796 GCF_000327345.1 Myotis davidii | reverse complement strand
TGGGGGAAGGGGTGGGGGAAGGGATGGGCAGAACAGGAGGCAGCCAATTGATGTCTCTCTCTTTCTCATCAATGTTCCTATGTCTCTATCCCTCTCATTTCCTCTTTCTCTAAAATCAATGAAAACATTTTTTTTTTAATATAAGAAAAGGAAAATGGTAATAGAGAAAAGAAGAAAGAAACAAATTATGCAAGGGGAAAAAAGAGAAGAAAAAGATTACAAAAAGGACAAAAAGAAAAAAGAGAAAGGGAAACATAGAGTAAGAAAAGGAAAGAGAAAAATAAGAGCTATGAAAAGGTAATAAAGCAAAAATAAGAGACAATATAAAGAAAATAATGAAAACAACAACAAAGTGGAGTTTGTCTCAGTAGTGTTTAGACTCAGCACCTGTTGCAATTTTCCTTTGGGTCCTCTTACGTTGTCTGAGGCTGTTCGGTATTCTAGTTTCAGGCCTCCTGGCAGGTATTATAATGCTGGCCAATGTCAGAAGGTGTCCACAATTGGCTTTTGGCAACCTGGTCAAAGCTTCTAGTCTTCCATAGTTTGTAGCTGCTTACGCTGGGTTTAGCTGTGCACGGAACGGGCCTAGTGTGCTCTGAGGTCAGCTTGTTAGCAACATGGGGTCCATGGGTGGGTCTTCCAATGTCCCAAGGAAGCTCAGGATCCACAGCCTCCGCCTGCTGTCCAGGTGACAGGCTTAGTCATTGAAAATGCAGTTTCTGAAAGGGCTTTTGGTGGAATCAGGAGGATGGGACCTCTTGTGAGGGTGAGTTCAGACTTAAGGAAAGATGATGAAGGTGCTCCCCTGCCCTAGAGCCACATGCCTAATTCTGTCCTGGAATATTCCCCCCAAAATTGGCAGGGTGGTTCCCCTTCTAGGCATGCCTATGGGGTCTGCCTGAAGCCAGGGGTTTCCATCAGCCCTCCCATTTTGGGGAAGCACAAGTTAAGTTCCTAGTAAGTTGGACAATGGCCCTGCCCTAAAACCAACCTCTGATGGCCCCTTAGATTGCCCAGATCCCTCTGGTGCTGCCTCTGCAGCAGGGGCTGAGATGCAGGGTGGGGCAAGGGGAACTCCAGAGAGTGGGGTAATTGCCTTTTTCCAGACTGCTGCTACTGCCAGGGACTTGCACCTCTGAGGACAAATGGCTACTGCAGTATGTGGGGGAGGCAGCGGGATGACTGAGTACATTGATCCCATTAGCCTCTCTCCCACATCACTCCCCAATGCCCCCCACCCCAGGCTCTCCTCAAGTGACTCCAGTGTGCACCACCTTCCATCTACCAAAGTCCAGAGTGAGTAGTTGTGAATGAAAATCCTGTGCTTTGCCCCTTTAGGAAAAAAAGTGGCTTTGTCCCTGGCAGGCTCTGTTTCTTCCTGGCAGATGGAATCCCCACTGCCTATAACTGCTGAATGCTACCCGGCTGGATGTTCTAGGCTGCAGAGTCCTGCTGGCTTCTAGGCCTCACTCCTGTCAGGGGAAGCAACACCCCCACCCCCAACTCCAACCCCACAGCCAAAGTATCTCTCTGCACCCTTAGCCTTTTGCCAGTGGTGATAAGCCAGCCCCTCTCACAACCCCACTCTTGCTACCAGTTGCAGGTGGTTTCTGTCCTTCTTTGTTTAAAAGTATGCTCTTCAGCTAGTCTTCAGTTGGTAATTCAGGTGACTGCTCCCCAATTTAGTTTTATTTCCAGTTCCATTCTGGGAGGAGGTGAGAGAAAGATCCACCTACTGTGCTGCCATCTTGAAACCTGTGATAGCTCACTTCTTAATGTTTTCCCAATCAAGTGGGATAAAATGGTATCTTGTGGTATAAGTTGCATTTCTCTTGTTAGTGAGATTATCTCTTCATAGATTTATTTGCCACGTGTTTTTTTCTTCTGAAAAATACTTTTTATGGTTTTTACCCATTTTCCTATTCATTTGTCCATTTATTAGTTTTTCGTATTATTGATACTAAGCCATTAACATATGTATATTAATATACTAGAGGCCCAGTGCACAGATTCGTGCATTGGTGGGGTCCCTCAGCCTTGCCTGCACCCTCTGACAATCCGGGACCCCTCGGGGAATGTCAGACTACCGGTTTCGGCCAATCCCCGTAGGCTTACTGGAAGTCCAACATCCCCCAAGGGATGTAGTAGTGCACAAAGCGCCAGGAGGCCAGGGAGGAGCCTGAGCCCAGGCCAGGCGCCATGCTGCTTCTGCTCATCCTGGCCCCAACTGCACCTGCTGCGTCAGCTGCTCGATAAGCTCCGGGAGCTGTAAGAGTGCACTGACCACCAGGGGGCAGCTCCTACATTGAGCGTCTGCCCCTGGTGGTCAGTGTGTGTCATAGCGACTGGTGGACTGGTCGTTTGGTCACGTAGGCTTTTATATATATACTAGAGGCCTGGTGCACAAAAATTTGTGCACTGGCGGGGGGGTGGGGAGTCCCTCAGCCTGGTCTGCCCCCTCTCACAGTCCAGGAGCCTGCAGGAGATGTCCTACTGACGGCTTAGCCTCGCAGCTGCTGGGGCTCACGGCTGCCTGAGCCCACGGAAGCCTGAGCCCATGGCTGCCTGAGCTCTGGGCCTTGCAGCCTCTGTGGCTTTATCTGGATGGATGTCTGGATGGATGTCCGGAAGATGACCACCCTAATTAGCATATTACCCTTTTATTAGTATAGATAGATACTGTCTTTGTTTATAGCTTTTTTAAAAAAATATATTTTATTGATTTTTTACAGAGAGGAAGGGAGAGAGATAGAGAGTTAGAAACATCGATGAGAGAGAAACATTGATTAGCTTCCTCCTGCACATCTCCTACTGGGGATGTGCCCGCAACCCAGGTACATGCCCTTGACCGGAATCGAACCCGGGACCTTTCAGTCCGCAGGCCTACGCTCTATCCACTGAGCCAAACCGGTTTCGGCTGTTCATAGCTTTTTATCTCACTTTTTATAAAGTCCTTTTTTTGTTGTTAGAGAACATTTATTTGGGTAAATTATAGACGTAGACGAAGTAATTCCTAGAAGAAATGGGCTTAGGAAATGAGTTATGGAGGTAAAGGAAGGACCCCTGGAGCTTGGAAGTGAAGAAGCAAATTGTAACATGCCTGGAGGAGGGGAAGGGAGAGAGGAAAGGGAAAGAAGACACAGGTGTGTCCCCGGGAGGGAGAGCTAAGTCCGTTTATTCTTGTCGTTAATCCTCACTCAAGGATATTTTTTTCATTGATTTTATTTTTTAAATCTTTATTGTTGAGAGTATTACAAATGTCCCCCCTTTTTTGCTCCATTTCCCCCCTTGTCCTCGTTTCTGCCATGCCCCAGGCCTTTACCACTCTATTGTCTGTATCCATAGGTAATGCATACATGCATATGTCCAGGCTTTAAATTATGTATGTGTATATGTATGTATAAACATACAGGATGAGCAAAATTTATGGGTTTTTTTCTTTACAAATATGGAGTTGTATTATATCCAGTAGTTATAACTTGCCTTTGATTTGTTTTTTAAATTTTCATCCAAGGAGTGAGGATATTTTTTTCCATTGATTTTTAGAGAGAGTGGAAGATAGGGGGCAGGAAGAGAGAGAGAGAGAGAAAGAGAGAGAGAGAGGGGGAAAGAGCAAGAGAGAGAGAGAGAGAGAGGGAGAAACATTGATGTGAAAGAGACATATTGATTGGTTGCCTTCTGTATGAGTCCTGATCAGGAATAGGGATCAGATCTACAACCCAGGAACGTGCCCTTGCAACATGCCCTTGACCAGGAATCGAATCGCCAACTTTCCGATAGTCAGGTTGATACTAAGCACTGGCTAGGGCATAATTTGCCATTTTTTATTTAACCGTGTATCTTCAATCTTGTTTTTATGTCAATGCATATAGCTCTTACTAATTTTTTCTTCACTTTTTTTAATGGCTGCAGTTATTCCAAGATGAAAAAATGGGGTGTATAGCTTTTTTTGTGTGTTATTTCTAAAAGCTTCGGTGACCATCATTTTGTGTATATTTTTGTATATTTGACCAGTCATTTCCTCGGGGTACATTTGTAGGGTCAGAGAGTGCATGTATTTGAAAATTTGATAAATATTTCCAAATAACCCTCTAAAAACTTGGTTCACATTTACACTTCTATCAACACCTTTTTCACCAGTTTCATCAACTTTGATTTATTATTCAGATTTTAAACAGTCATATTTTTATTTTGTGTTGTTTTAATTACTGATGAGCTTCAGCATATTTTGATATTTATTGTCAATAATTATTTATTTAAAAGATTTTTTCTCATATGCTGGTACCCATTTTACTATTGCAGTATTTCTCTTATTGATTTACAAGACTTGTTATTAAGAATATTATTAAGTATGTGTTACCAGCACTTTTTGCAGTTTATAATTTGTTCATCTTATGGTGTGTACTATCATACTACTATGTTTTCTTTATTTTTCATTGTAATTTTTATATGCTATACTATATATAGCATATGTAATATTATATATCATCATATATGATAAATAATATTGTAGGTAAAATAATTTCCCATCAAATACCTGTCTTGGCAACACCAATTAATACATTTTTTCCTACTCTTTTGGGATAGTACTTTTCTGTTATACTAAGTTCCCATATGCTCAGTGTGTCTATGTATGGACTCCCTGTTCTGTTCTGTTTATGTAGCCATGTAGACTAATATATGCACTGTTTTATTTATTGTACCCTTATAATAAAGTTTAATATCTTGTAGGATAAGCTTCCCCATAAAAGTTGTTTTGGCTGTTTTTACAGATACTCTTTTTTTGAAATTTATCTTTTTAAAATATGTTTTTAATTGATTTCAGAGAGGAAGGGAGAGGGAGAGAGAGAAAGAAACATCAATGATAAAGAGAATCATTGATTGGCTGCCTCCTGCACGCTCCATACTGGAGTTTGAGCCCGCAACCTGGGAATGTACCCTGACTGAGAAACGAACTGCCATGGGGTAACCAGGCCAACAGGGAGGGTTTTTGAGGGACGACCAAACGAATGAACAAGCAGACTTCGTGGGGCAACCAGGCTGGCGGGGGGACTGTGAAGGGCGACCAGGCTGGCAGAGGGGGGCAGTTGGGGATGACCAGGCTGGCAGAGGGGGCAGTAAGGGGTGACCAGGCCTACGGGGGCGGCAATTAGGAGCGGCCAGGCCGGCAGGGAGTCAGTTAGGGGTGATCAGGCCGGCATGCAGAGGCAGTGAGGGGTGATCAGGTCGGCAGGGGGGAGCAGTTAGGGACGACCAGGCAGGTGAGCGATTAGGAGCCAGCGGTCCAGGATTGTGAGAGGGACGTCCGACTGCCTGGGGATCAGGCCTAAATCAGCAGTTGGACATCCCCCAAGGGGGCCCAGATTGGAGAGGGGGCAGGCTGGGCTGAGGGGACAGCCCCGTGCATGAATTTCCTGCACCGGGCCTCTAGTATATATATATACTAGTATATATGTAAAATCAATCATACATTCTTAAAATAAACTTTATAACTAGTTATCCTATATAATAAAGAGTGAATATGCAAATGGTCGTAATGCCCTCGCACCCTCTCGCCGGGGCCGGGTACCTGAGGCTGGGCCGGAGGGTGTGAGGCCACAGCCCCACCCTGGCGCCGGGCTGGGGAACCTGAGGCTGATCCCCCTGCCTGGCGGGGTTTGACAGGGGAGGACCTGAGGCTGTTCCCTTCACCCGGCAGGGCTTGACGGGGGACTTGAGGCTGCGCCCCCTCACTCTACAGGGCTTGACGGGGGTGGGGCTGGCCAGGTCTGGGTCTCACGCCATTTCAAGGTGCATGTGGGTGGGTGGGGACTTGACTCTAAGTCCCACGGCACGCCCCAGACTCTGACAAGAGGGAGATTTTTGTATTCATATTACTAATTTTCTTTCATCTCTGACACTTCTATTATAGAGAAAGGGCAAATAGCAATATTAAAATATTCCCTCTAATTAATTCTCTTTCAATGTGCGTGAATTTGTGCACTGGGCCACTAGTTTTAATTATAAAAGCAATTCAAGGAAAAGTCTCTGACCCCCTCCCTCAGCCACTCCAGTGCCATTCCCCAGAGGTAACTTTTTCAAAATTATAAATTTCATGAGAAAAAATTTTTTTAAGTGTCATCTTTTGATTGGAAGAACTTTAGAGTCATTCAGTCAAGTTTTGAGAAATAAGACACTTTGGGATTTTATTTGAATACTAGAGGCCTGATGCATGAAATTTGTGCACTTCAGGCGGGGGATCCCTCAGCCCAGCCTGTGCCCTCTCACAGTCTGGGAGCTCTGTGATCGATCACCCCAAAGAGGTAGGCTCTGCCCACCTGGCCGAGGCTCCAATGGATCATCTCTGCAGAGGGAGGCCCTGCCCACCTGCCACAGCACCATCACTGGGTAGCCTGGGCCTCCCTCTTTGGAGCGATTATGGAGCCCCCCAATTGATCAATTACCCCCTCTGGCCAGTATCCTGGGCCTCCCTCTTTGGGACAATCGTGGAGCCCTCCGATTGATCGATTCCTTGCTGGCCGGTGGCCTGGGCCTCCCTCTGCAGGACGATCATGGGGTGATGCCGGGCCCCTGACCAATCGCATTGCACCCACCTTGACTGGCCTGTCACCAGTGGGTGTCATAGCGTGGTCATCTGGAAGGTTGTCCGAACGGTCGTTCTGCTCTTCGGTTGTTTGGTCTATTTGTATATTACGCTTTTATTATTATAGATAAATAATTAATAAATTAATTTAGAGAGGATTGAAATCTTTTTTTAAACTATATTTTTATTGCTCTCAGAGAGGAAGGGAGAGAGAGATAGAAACATCAGTGATGAGAAACATTAATCAGCTCCCTCTGCATGCCCCCCACAGGAGATTGAGCCACAACCCGGGCATGTGCCCTGACTAGGAATCAAACCATGACATCCTGGATCATATATTGACACTCAGCCACTGACCCACGCCAGCCAGTCAGGATTGACATCTTTGCAGTGCTATCTTTTTCCATTCTGAAATGCTCTGCTTTGTGTGTGTGTGTGTGTGTTGGTTATTGAAATTTTTTATTTTTTTATTTTTAAAAAAAATTCTTTATTAGTTAAGGTATAACAAATGTGTCCTTATCCCCCCATTAAACCCCCATCCACCTCCCCCTGCACACACACTCATGCTCCCATCCCCCTGTTGTCTATGTCCCTTGGTTTGGCTTATATACATGTATACAAGTCCTTCCCCTTACCCCCGCCCTCCCCTACTTTCCTTCTGGGGATTGATAGCCTGATCGCTGTTTCTCAGTTTTTGGGTCTGTCCCTTTTCATCAGTCTATGTTGTTCTCTATAATCCACAAATGAGAGAACCCTTCTTTATGCTAAGCCACTAAAGCTTTGGGACTACAG
>NW_006298971.1:433467-437143 GCF_000327345.1 Myotis davidii | reverse complement strand
AAGTGTTCCTTCCTCTTGAATTTTTTGGAATAGTCTGAGGAGGATAGGTTTTAGTTCTTCCTTGAATGTTTGGTATAACTCCCCTGTGAAGCTGTCTGGCCCTGGGCTTTTGTTTGCTGGGAGCTTTTTGATGACTGCTTCAATTTCTTCCATAGTTATTGGCCTATTGATATTTTTAGATTCTTCCTGATTAAGTTTTGGAAGGTTGTATTTTTCTAGGAATATGTCCATTTCCTCCAGGTTATCTAGTTTGTTGGAGTAGAGTTGTTCATCGTATTTTCTACCAATCCTTTGTATTTCTGTGGGGTCCGTTGTTATTTCTCCTCTTTCATTTCTGATTTTGTTTATTTGGGTCCTCTCTCTTTGTTTCTTGGTGAGCCTGGCGAGAGGTTCATCAATGTTGTTTATACTTTCAAAGGACCAGCTCTTGGTTTTGTTGATCATTTTTTAAAAAATATATTTTATTAATTTTTTACATAGAGGAAGAGAGAGGAATAGAGAGTTAGAAACATCGATGAGAGAGAATCATCGATTAGCTGCCTCCTGAAGACCCCCTACTGGGGATGTGCCCACAACCAAGGTACATGCACTTGACCGGAACCGAACCTGGGACCCTTCAGTCCACAGACCGGCACTCTATCCACTGAGCCAAACTGGTAAGGGCTGTTTTGTTGATCTTTCATGTTGTTTTTTTGGTCTCTATGACCTTTATTTTTTCCTTCCTTCTGCTTACACTGGGCTTTTCTTGTTGCTCTCTTTCTAACTCTTTGAGTTGTAGGGTTAGGTAATTTATTCTCATTGTTTCTTGTTTCTTGCAGTAGGCTTATAGAACTATGAACTTCCCTCTCAAGACTGCTTTCACTGTGTCCCATAGGTTTTGGATTGTTGTGTTTTCATTGTCGTTTGTTGCCACGATGTTTTATATTTTTTCTTTGATTTCTTTGATAACCCAGTTATTGTTTAATAGTGTGCTATTTAGTCTCCATGTGTTTGATTTTTTTGGATTGTTTTTATTGTAGTTGATTTCTGGTTTTTGCCATTGTGATATGATTTCAATTTTCTTGAATTTGAAGAGACTTTGTCTATGACCCAATATATGGTCTATCTTTGAAAATGACCCATGTGCACTTGAGAAGAATGTATATTCTGTGGCTTTGGGGTGAAATGTTCTGAAGAGGTCAATTAATTCCATCTGATCTGGTGAGTCATTTAGGGTTGATGTTTCTTTGCTGATTTTTTGTTTAGAGGATTTGTCCAATGGTGATAATGGGGTGTTAAAGTCCCTTACTATGATTGTATTGCTGTCAATCTCTCCCTTGATCTCCTCCCGAAGATTTCTTATGTATTTGGGTACTCCTATATTGGGTGTGTATATGTTTACCAGAGTTATTTCTTCTTGTTGGATTGCTCCCTTTAGTATTATGAAATGGCCTTCTTTATCTCTTTTTATGTCCTTCAATTTGAGATCTAATTTGTCAGATATAAGTATTGCTACCCTGGCTTTTTTTTCATTTCCATTCGCCTGAAAAACCTTTTTCCATCCCTTCACCATCAATCTGTGTGTGTCTTTTTTTCTGAGGTGGGTTTCCTGTAGACAGCAGATATATGGGTCATGTTTTCTAATCCACTCTGTTACCCTATGTCTTTTAATTGGGGCATTTAATCTATTTACATTTAAAGTGATTATTGATAGATAGTTGTTAGTCGCCATTTTTATTCTTTACTCTTGTGTTCCTTCTTTGTTTCCTATTTTTTCTTTTTACAGCATACCCTTTAGCATTTCTTGCATTGCTGGTTTGGTGGTAATAAAGTCCCGGGGTTCTTTTTTTTCTGTGAATCACCTCATTTCACCCTCAATTTTGATTGATAGCCTTGCTGGGTATAGTATTCTTGGATTCAGACCCTTCCTTTGCATGACTTTATATATTTCATTCCATTACCTTCTTGCTTGATGTGTTTCTGTGAGAAATCAGTCGCTAGTCTGATGGGGGCTCCTTTGTAGGTGACTTTCTGTCTCTCTCTGGCTGCTTTGTTGTTGGTGTTTTCCATTTAATTATAATGTGCCTTGGCATCGGTCTTTTGGGGTTCATTTTGCTTGAGACTCTGTAAGCTTCTTGGACTTTTGTGAGTTTTTTCTTCCCTATATCAGGGAAGTTTTCTGTCATTTTTTCAAATAGGTTTTCTATTCTTTGCTCAGTTTCTTCTCCTTCTGGTACCCCTATTATGCGGATGTTGTTTGGTTTCATGTTGTAACAAAGTTCTCTTAGGCTGCTGCTTTTTATTTTTATTTTTTCTAGAAGTTGCTCTGCTTGGGTATTTTTTCCTACCTTGTCTTCTAGCTCACTGATGCGGTCCTCTGCTTCTTTTTGCCTACTGTTGATGCTTTCTATTGAGTTCTTTATAGCAGTGATGTCATTTTTCATTTCTTCTTGGTTTCTTTTCATTTCCTCTTGATTCTTCTTCATTTCCTCTTGGTTCCTACACATATTGTTGAATTGGTCTTCCATTCTTTTCATCCACCTTATGGCCATTGCTTCTTCTAGTCTACTGTTGATGCTTTCTATTGTGTTCTTTATAACAGTGATGTCATTTTTCATTTCTTCTTGGCTTTTCTTCATTTCCTCTTGGTTCTTTCACATATTGTTGAATTTGTCTTCCATTCTTTTCATCCACCCTATGGGCATTTCTCTGAATTCTTTTTCTGACAGGTTGCTTGCCTCCATTGCCTCCATTTCGTTTACTTCCTTTTCTGGTGATGCCTGTTTTTCTTTCATATTCAGGCTGGTTCTTGGTCTCCCCATGATCTCTCTTCTTCAGGTGTTTGGTTATGTAGTTCTCTTTCTGCTGCGTTGATTTAAAGGCACAACATACAACACAACAAGGCACAACGTAGAAAGCACTGAACACCAATGTATTCACGATATTAATAACCCCAAATAAAGGTGACCACCTGAGCAAAGAGAATTAGGGGATAAGGAAGAAAGAAGAGAAAAAGGAAAAAATGGAGTTCAAAAATGAAATTGGGAAAAGGGAGGGAAAAAAAAGTAAGAGAGGAAAGAGAGAGAATGAAATACAAGAGGGGACGAGACTATTTCTATGGGGAGAAAACTCCGATAGAACAGCCACTAATTAATGCCAACAAATTCCAGCAACAGACCCCTGGAGGTGAATACAAACTACAGACAACCACTAATATCAAGTGAGGTGAGGGAAAACAGAAGCACAAAAATAACCGGAAAGGAAAAAAAAAGAAAAAAAAGGAACAACAGAAAACTAAAGAAAATTCAAAACAACCTCACTAACAAGCATAAGAAAACCCAATATACTCAACAATCAAGCAAACAAAACAAGAGAAAGAGAAAAAAAATGTGGATAGTGAAGAAAGATAAGGGTGGGGTGTATATGGATTTAGAGCAGGGGATTGGAAATTGGATATATAAGTAGGGTGAAATTTTGACAGGGGGTAAAAAGAAGGAATAGGGGAAATCTAAAGCAGGAGTAGGATAAGAGAAACAGGACAACAAAAGGGGAAAAGTGAGGTAGAGAGTTTTGTCTTAAAGGTAAAATTGAGGTAGGGAAAAATGATGCTAAAGGAACAATGAATGTACAACACTAATCCCAAAATAAAATAAAGAGAAAATAAAATGACACTTTAGAAATGGTAGTAGTAATAATT
>NW_006298971.1:431734-433247 GCF_000327345.1 Myotis davidii | reverse complement strand
TTCCACAAAAACAACTTTCCCCTGCAGTCTCCACGAGTGTCCCCAACTCGGCAATCCCATGCACTGGGTTTAATAACCAAACTCAAAGATTTAAGGGGAAGCGAATAAAACAAGAGCCTGAGAAGTTGCGTGAATTCACAACCCTCCACCTTCCAGCTCTGTGCGCAGTCTCCTCTGTGCGCCCTCTCTCCCCTGGCACCAAGTAGCCGGCACACTGGCAAAATCCAAGGTTGCCTTTCTGCATCCAGTCCAGCTATGGGCTTATTTTTAGTGTTCCCTTCTGCCAGCAGCCCTGTGGGAGCTATTCCACACTCGTGGTTCACGCTGGCCCCAAAGGCCGCGTACTTTGTGGGGCGCAGACCTCCCCGCGCACGTTCCTCTCCCCAACCTGAATTGCAAACCGCACCTTCAGGCGAAATCTGACCTTTCTGTGAAGAGAAGCAGGGCTCCACATAGTCGCTCTGTACCAGATCCAGTGTTTCCGAGTTAGCAGCCGATCTCTGGATGCTGGGTCTTTGGATGTATACACTTCCAATAACAGCCACTCAAGATGGCGTGGTTTCTGTGGGTGAGCCGGCACTCCGGGAGAGATTCCAGCCACAGTCTCCAACCATCCCCTTTCTCTGGGAGTCCTCCGCCTTTCCTGGCTGCAAACTGTCTCTTCAGCTGTATATTCTCTCCGCTTTTTTTTTAAATCCTCACCCGAGGATATTTTTGCATTGATTTTTAGAGAGAGTGGGAGGAAATGACAGAGAGAAATATCGATGTGAGAGAAACGCATCAATGGTTGCCTCCTGCACGAGCCCTGACCAGGGCCCAGGCTAGGGAGGAGCCTGCAACCGATGTCCATGCTCTTGATGGCAATCAAACCTGGGGCCCTTATGTCCACAGGCCAATGCTCTATCCACTGAGCCAAAATGGCTAGGGGTCAAAATGCTCTGCTTTTTAAGAAAATACTTTTGTTATGTCTTTCAATAAAGTTCTAAAATTATTTATCTTGCATGTTTTTTATGAATTTTATTCCTGGATTTAAAAATATGTACATGTATTTATAAAAGCATGGCATACATCAAGGATAAATCATCTTTATTCTAAGACTAGTGGGCTACAAGGAAAGTGAGAGAGACAAATAGGGTGTGTGCACAAGCGCTGTTATAAATTAGATTTTTACCATTATACTTTTATGCTTATTATCATTTATAGGATGGTCAATTTTTTTTCATATTTATCTTTTTATTTTTTTAAATTAAATCTTTATTCAGATTATTACATTTGTTCCTCTTTTTTCCCCTCATAACTCCCCTCCTCCCAGTTCCCGCCCCACCCTCCGCCCTCACTCCCCACCCACTGTCCTCATCCATAGATGTACCATTTTTGTCCAGTCTCTTTCCGCACCCCCCACACCTCTTTCCCCCCAAGAGCAGTCAGTCCACTCCCTTTCTATGCCCCTGATTCTATTATATTCACAAGTTTCTTCTGTTCATCAGATTTTTTATTCACTTGATTTTTAGCT
>NW_006298971.1:426222-430054 GCF_000327345.1 Myotis davidii | reverse complement strand
ATACAGAACCCACACAGAACCTAGAGACAAAAGAACTTCACTGGAGAGAACATGGCAAAAGATCCTGGACAGAACCTGGCTACAGAACTTGGTTGGAGAACCTAGACAGAACCTGGCTGAAGAACCCGGCTACAGAACCTGGCTACCGAACCTGGCTGGAGAACCTAACCCGAACCTGGCTGGAGAACCTAGCGAGAGAACATGGCCACAGAACCTGGCTGGAGATCCTAACCAGAACTTCGCTGGAGATCCTGACTAGAACTTGGCTAGAGTTCCTGCCTAGGCTGCTGATCAACTGAACGCTGTCTCCGTGTCAGTCCTTCTTCGCCGACTCCGTCCACACCTTTGGGGACCCCTGGACCTGCTGGGGTTGGACCCCAGCAAGCAATCTCTGGCGTTAACCTATGCCGCCATCTTGATTTCTCTCCATATTTATCTTTTATACTTCTAACTATGATTGTAGTTAGAAAAATTTTATTATAGAAAATTTTGGACAACCCAGAATATTTTACATTAACACATTTCGTACCGCATAGAAATCTCTAAGTCATATGCCAGGGACCGCACGTTTTGGGGCAAACTGCACGTTATTTAAATCATCATCAATACAGATCATAGTGCACTGTAGGTGTTGTTTTTCAATAATTATAACATTTTTATTTACAAAAAAAGTTAAACAATTAAACAAAGTTCCTAGTATATTTTTAACATATGGTACTGCGTAAAACCTTTTCCTCTATGAAGAGGGACCAAACAAAATTTACATAAATATCTAGATTCGCTCCTTTTTCCACGGGCAGCACAAACTCTGCAGCCTCTCGTAGGAAATTTTTTCTTTCCACTCGCTGAAGTACACATAGGTTCATGCTGCTTCATATCACCTGCAACCTTTTGGGTGGATATTTATGAGGTGCTCTCCTTGCACCCCCAGGGGAAGGGCTGGACAGATTTGTCTCTGGTTCTGGAGAGCCTTCATTATTGTCATCCGTTATCCAGTCTCTTGCCACCGATAGCAGAAACTGTTTATACTTCCTTTCTGCTTGTGGATTGAGGATGTTGTACACTCTAAATGAATTGAAAAGTCCACGGTTTTTAAGGTACAGCACTACTTTTTTTGTCATCGTTTTCCTTAGAATGAAACAACACGAACGGAAGTGTATCAGTTTCGTTGGTTTCCTTCCTTTTTCTGAGACAGGGTATTTCTAAAAGCGCCAGGAACTTGAAGACGAAGACTATTCGAATGACCAGAATACAATGTAACTGCAATGCTTTATGGGTTCGTGCAATTATATAGTTTTTCATAGATTGACCTGCACGGTTTCCACCAATGAGATCGCTTCATTCAGTGTGGACAAGACAATGTGTTGACATCTAAGGTCCATAACAGATGGCGCGCGAAACACGAGAAAGCTTGTGAGCAGTATGAAAGGTGTTGAAGAAAAAAATATTACCTGTAATACTATCATGCAGAAATAACCTCTGTTGACATTTTGGTGTATCACTTTCTTCTAGAAGTTTTTCAATATGGTCTTAGTTATGTTCATACACTTTTTCTACATAATAAGCTTCATCAACTTTATTTTATGAACACTGTAATTGCTGAATAATAGTCTTTCCCGTAGTTACTATAAGTTATTTAACTATTTCTATGTTGTCAGATTAAAACTTTTTTATAACAAATAATTTTTCAACAAACATTTTTATATCCATACTAGTAGACCATCGCGTGATATTGTGCTTAGTAGGTTGCTGCCACTTCCACGGGAGCCAGCGGGAACCACAGCATGCTGCTGGGAGCCATGCTGCTTCCACGGGAGGCAGGAGGGACCCACGCTCATTCTGTAGGAGCTGGGAGGGAGCCACACTGCTCCCAGGGGATCTGGGATGGACTTGCGCCGATTCTGCTGGAGGCAGGAGGGACCTGTGCTGCTTCTGTGGGAGACAGGCCTGCCGTCTCCTCTCTAGGCCTGCGCTTGGCCACGAAGTCTGCGGGCTGGCCCCCCTGTCCATTTCTGTGTCCACTCCGGCTCCGGGGGGCCGACCCGAGCCAGGTGTGGCAATGAAACAAGCATTCCGCCAGGCCACTCATGCTGCCCACTCTCAGTGGCCACCTCCCTATCCCCCAGTACTGGGGGACTCTGGTGGGGTTGAGAGGACTGGGCACTGCCATTTTGTGGCTATGGGCTCCACCATCTTTGTGATGGAGTAGCGGTTAATTTGCATATTACCCTTTTACTAGATAGGATTTTTGTATGCACATTAAGTAATTTGCTTGAAGTTAATTTCTAGAGGTAGAATTACTGGAACAAGGGCTCTAATCATTCTTAATAAGATTGTAAAAAGTAAAAGTAATACAGAGTATCATAGAAAATAATACATAAAGAATTAAGACTACTTATAATCACACTTATCAGAGATAAGCTCTATTTAGCTTTAGATATAATTTTTTATAATCTGTTTTTCTATTAGTGTATATGTGTGTCATTTTTTAAACAAAATTAAGATTAAAATTTTGATCTTGTTTAAGTTTTATTGTGAACATTTTCCAGTTTTAAAAAGGCTTTCAAATGTTCATTTTAAAGGTTATATAACAATCTTTTAAAAAGATATACCATTTTTGTTAACCACTACCCATTTTCAGACATATGTTCTTTTCAGTTTTAAAGTATTATTTTTTTTACTATCAAAAATAAAAGTACAGTAAATTTTTTTACTTATAAATCTTTGTGTTTCTCATTATTTTCTTAGAATAGAGTCTCAGAAGTGGAATTACCAGATCAAAGTATATACACATTTGTAAGGACATATATAAAGCCAAATGCCTTCTAGACGGTGTTACTAATTTACTGTCCATCCACAGTGTATTTGGGTTCCAAAAAGTAATTTTGCTGAACTAGGTCTCAGTCTGTAGTTCATTGCTTTGAGGAAGCAGAGGTAATGGCTCTACTTTATATTTATCATTTTGTGGAAGTATAGGTGTTTCTGGAGATTGATTTTTGATCTGGCAGTTAAAGGGGTCTTTGCTATTTATATTTAGGCTCTGAAATAAGTTGTTGCATCTTGTTTTTTTAATCTTTATTGTTGAAAGTATGACAAATGTCCCCTTTGATTGTTTGTTTTAATGTGTTCCCATTCACCTCCTCCACTCCACACCTGCCCCTCCCAGGCCTTCACCCCACTATTGTCTGTGTCCATGGGCTATGCATATATGCATGTAAGTTCCCCTATTAATTTTTTGCATCTTTGAGGGAAAAGATGGAAGGTGATTTCTCAAACTTTAATGAAGAGGCCTTTGGAGAATTTTGTTCTGGATGCTGTATATTTATAGGGAATGTTTGCAGACCCCAAAATTAGTAGAACTGAAGAGTAGCCAGAGAGTGATGTGTCAAATTGAGACTCAGTCTTTTGAAAAACAATGGGGAGAAAGTGGTAGCAGATATTTAGCTACCGTATTTGCCGGCGTATAAGACGACTGGGCGTATAAGACGACCCCCTAACATTTCCACTCAAAATACAGAGTTTGTTATATACTCGCCGTATAAGACTACCCCCTCTTCCGCACACCTTCCACACACCAAATAAAAGGTAAAACAATATCAGATTTGATTTTAACATTTTAATTTATATTCAAATGCTTATGACATGCAGGAAAACTGTCACAAGGCTGTATGTAATCAAACATATACATAAAACAGTGCAAGTTTATTACCAGTAAACATACCGGTAATTCACTAAAGAAAACACACTCTATAGACTGGTACCGTAGATGCTTCTCAGGAACACAGGCAAGCAGCCCACAACCTAGAGGGACTGTCAATGATAGAAGAAAGAT
>NW_006298971.1:422187-425965 GCF_000327345.1 Myotis davidii | reverse complement strand
GCGATTCGCGATTTTGCGCTATCATACTGGGTGTATGGTCGGCTGTGTGCGATTTTGCGAGTGTGGTAAAATCGCATAACAGCCGAGCATACACCCAGCAGCGCTGCTGATGCCTGAACGGTATGTGGAATGAAGTGGGCGGGCATCGGGAGGCCACTATGGCATGGGGCAAGCACTATGGGCAGTCTATCTGAAGTGTACCTGGCGTATAAGACCACCCCCCACTTGGAGGCATATTTTTCAGGGCCAAAAAATCGTCTTATACGCCGGCAAATACGGTATGTTTCCTCTTATTTTTGATTCATTGGAAATAATTTCTTTCCAGTTAGATTGCCAATATTACATGGTGTCCCTGCCTATGAGAAGGGCTGGAATATTGAGAAACTAAAAGAAATTGAGAGCTGTGGGATTAGGGTCATTGCTTTCTGTTCTTATGCTTTGTGCAGTGTCTCCTTTTCTTTTAGATCTCATTTGCCCTTGGGCCCTCTAGATCATATTTATCGATTAAGTAAATGAATACATAAATAGATGAAGAGTTGGGTAAAAAATAAATTTAATCAATACACAGATACCAGAATAAAAGAAAAATTAAGAGAGAAATGTTTCTTTCATATTCAGTTTATCCATGATCTATTTTTTTCCTTAAAATTTCAATAAGCAGAACTTAAGGATGCACACATGTTTGCTGATAAGAAAAGTCAGGATAGTTTTTGATCCACAAAGCTTATGTCTACAAGAACATAACATCAATACTTTTAAAGGTCAATCAGTTTATAATTTGCTACTCAAGTGAAATTTGAATTACACTGTAGACTTCCCCTGCTGGGTACGAATGGGTGGAAGAGCAGAAAACCTGGGCTTGAATAGCCACAGGTTCCATTTGCCTCTCTTGCAGTGCCCTGATTGGTATCTTGAAATTCTCATGTTTTCCACAGGGGGCATTTCCAGCTCGTTTGAAGAAAGTGCTGATTGTGGGAGCACCCATATGGTTCCGAGTGCCCTATTCCATCATCAGCCTCCTCCTGAAGGACAAAGTCCGGGAGAGGGTAAGGCAAGCTAGCTTTATTTTATTTGGGGTGGATAGAGATTTCCATCTCTGCTGTTGAAACATGCCAGTTTTCTACCTTCAAAAAAAATTCCTGTTGTCTTGTCTTCCAGAGCGCTTTCTGCTTTTGTCAGTGTATTCTCTGCTTTATTCTTTTTTTGTTGTTAGTCTTCACCTGATATTGATTTTTAGAGAGTGGAAAGGAAGGACAGAGATAGAGAGAGAAAGAAACATTGATGTGAGAGATACACATCGATCGGTTGCCTCACACATGCACCCGACTTGGGGATAGAGTCTGCAACCAAGGTATGTGACCTTGACTGGAATCAAACCTGAGACCCTACAAGTCCATGGGCTTATACTCTATCCACTGAGTCAAACTGACTAGGGCTCTGCTTTATTCTTTCTTGGCTCAGTACAAGCTGGCTCTCCCACTGCATTACAAGTTCCTTTGAAGTTAGTAACTGGACACTCTCCCATCATAGCATTTTGCATAAAAATAGTACTGAAGGAGTGTGTTCACTGAGTAACTTAGGGATAGCTACTACCAAAATTTAGCCTAATACTATACAGACCTTTAATATTTAACAATCTTATCTAATAAAAGAGAAGCATGCAAATTGACCGTACCTCCACTATGCCCACAAGCCACACCCACCAGCCAATCAGAGCAACTATGCAAATTAACCCAACTAAGATGGCGGCTGGTGGCCACGGAGCTGGAGCGAGCAGGAGGCTTGGGTTGCCCTGGCAATGGAGGAACCCAAGCTTCCCGCTGGCCCTGGCCTGCCGTGGCCTCAGCTCAAGGCTACAAAGTTTCAATTATAGAGGAAAATAAATCCCAGATACCTGCTTCCAGCTGGCCTGGTCTCTGCTCACAGAGGTGCTGAGAAAAAAAAAAGGAGAGGCTGGGAGCTTGGGTTGCTGCGGGGCTTGTCCAGCCTGTAAACAGCCATCAGCCTCTCACCCAGGCTGGCCACACCCCCATGGGGTGAGGGTCCCCTCTGGGGGGCTTTACCAGCCTTCAAACAGTCATCAGCCCCTCACCCAGGCTGGCCAGGCTCCCCAGCAGGACCCCCCCTCCCCCCGAAGGGGCAATGGCCAGCCTGAAAATGGCCCTCAGCCCCTCACCCAGGCTGGCCAGGCACTCCAGTGGGACCCCCACCCTGATCCAGGACACACTTGGGGGCAAACCAGCCAGCCCCCACCTGTGCACCAGGTCTCTATCCTATATAATAAAAGGGTAATATGCAAATTGACCCTAACAGCAGAACGACTGGTCATGTGACACACACTGACCACTAGGGGGCAGACGCTCAATGCAGGAGCTACCCCCTGGTGGTCAGTGTGCTCCCACAGGGGGAGCTCTGCTCAGCCACAAGCCAGGCTGATGGCTGCCAGCACAGCGGTGGTGGTGGGAACCTCTCCCACCTCCTCAGCAGCGCTAAGGATGTCCGACTGCAGCTTAGACCTGCTCCCCGCTGGCAAGTGGACATCCCCCGAGGGCTCCCAGACTGCCAGAGGGATGTCTGACTGCCAGCTTAGGCCTGATTCCCTGGGGAGTGGGCTTAAGCCAGCAGGTGGACATCCCCCGAGGGTTCCCAGACTGCGAGAGGGCACAGGCCAGGCTGAGGGACCCCTCCCCCTTCCCCAGTGCACAAATTTTTGTGCACTGGGCCTCTAGTGTATAATATAATTGCATTAGTTGAACAGGTGTTTGACTTTGTTCAACAAGAAATACCATTCAGCCAAAACCGGTTTGGCTCAGTGGATAGAGCGTCAGCCTGCAGACTGAAAGGTCCCAGGTTCGATTCCGGTCAGGGGCATGTACCTGGGTTGCGGGCACATCCCCAGTGGGAGATGTGCAGAAGGCAGCTGATCCATGTTTCTCTCCCGTTGATGTTTCTGACTCTCTATCTCTCTCCCTTCCTCTCTGCAAAAAATCAATAAAATATATTTTCAAAAAAAGAAAGAAATACCATTCAGTCCTAGACCACCAAGGGGGCAGAGAAGAATATTTCACTATGTCTCTTTCTACCTAAATTTCTGGCATTTTCTCTTCAGTGCCTGGGCAAACCCTCTATCCACTGAGCCAAACCGGCCGGGGTATGGCATTTTCTTTTGTTGCTTCCTAACTTCAAAAGTGTTATCTTAATTCCATTATTCTGTGAGTGTTCCAGGACCCAAAGATTATGGTTTTATAATTCACTCATTCATTTCTACCCTTGAAAGAAAGGGCATATGAAACATTGACACAATTGGATTTAAGATAATAAAGTTGTTGTGGGATGTTATCAGAGATTTTTGTAGTATAGGATTATGAGGTTATATGAATAATAATAATGCAGGTCTTTATAGTTGAGGTGACTTGAGTTGGCAAGGGGAAACTGATTTGGTTCTATGGAACTGCTTAGGGACCTAATGACTCAGAGTAAGGGAGATCTTTCCTAATATAACTCTTTGAGGAAACTCCTTAGGCAAGTTTTTACACTTTTATATTCAAACATAAATGCGTGTATAAACTCAAAATATATTGAGGACCCTTACAATCTAGGCTCTGGGCCTTGGGAATGAAAAATTGCGGAAGACAGTCCTTATCTTAGAGTTCATGGTCCTACTGGGGACAGAGACCGACAAGTGCAGAGAGAGGAGTGTGGCTCTGCAGGAGCATGCAGGAGAACATTGCCTGGGCAGATGTGATTCATGAGCTATAAGCTGTCCTTAGAGGCTGAG
>NW_006298971.1:420764-422169 GCF_000327345.1 Myotis davidii | reverse complement strand
GGGCGGGCTTCCCAGAAAAATGCAATAGCAAGAGAGGTCAGCACCTTCATTCCACATGGATTTCAAGAATAACCAACTAGGCTAATATTGTCTAGTATGGCTGGGTTCCAGCAGACAGCAGAATTAGGTATTATGCTGACTTCTCCAGCATTTTTCCTGGGCTACCCTGTGTATGGGTGACTTGTCTTATGTTACTTTCATAAAAACCTATCTATAAGAATATTCATACAAAGTTATGAATAAAGTAAATTATAGCAGGCTTAGTATAAAGTTGACAAAAATAACCACTACCTAGTCATTCTTGGTAGTCAAAAGATGAATACCCTCAGCAGATGTTACTGGGAAGCCTTGTGAATAGCATAAAATAACGCCTTTGTTCACTATACCTTCCTTTTAGAAGGTATATAATAGAGCACCTATTTTCAGGAGTGAATTTGCTATACCTTCTGGAAATTTGATATACATTCTCTGGGAAATTCAAAAGACTTCAATCCCAGACAGATGAAGTACAGTGTATTTTTACAAGTATACTAAGTATTGCAAGTAAATTTCATCCTGTTCTCCAAACCTAATATTATTTTATATTAGTTTTATGTGTACAGCATATTGGTTAGACAATCATAAATTACAGTGTAACTGCCCCCTCCACCCCCATAATTTAAGTGCCTACCTCGTACCATACATAATTATTACAATACTAGAGGCCCCGTGCACAAGAATTTGTGCACTTGGCGGAGAGAGGGGTTCCTCAGCCCGGCCTGTGCCCTCTTGCAGTCTGGGACCCCTCAGGAGATAACAACCTGCTGGCTTAGGCCTGCTCCCGGGTGGCAGAGGGCAGGCCTAATCCCTAGGTGCAGCCCCTGGTCAGGCTCAGAGCAGGGCTGATTGGGGAATTGGGGCGCCGCCCCCTGTCATGCACAGAGCAGGGCGGATCGGGAAGTTGCGATGCCACCCTCAGTCACGCTCAGGGTAGGGCCGATTTGGGGGTTGGGGCACCGCCCCCTGTGACACTCAAGGCAGGGTTGATGGGGAGGTTGCAGCACCACCCTGTCACGCACAGAGCAGGGCCCATCAGGGGGTTGGGGAGCTCCCCCCTGTCACTCACAGAGTAGGACCGATAGGGGAGTTGGGGCACCGCCCCTGTCACACACACAGCACGGCCGATCAGGGGATTGGGGCGCTGCCCTCTATCACCCACAGAGCCGGGCCAATGAGGGGGTTGGGGCGCCGCCACTGTCACACTCAGGGCAGGGCCGATGGGGAGGTTATGGCTCTACCCCGTCACACACAGAGCAGGGCCTGTGAGGTGGAGGGGTTGAGGTGTCACACCCTGTCACACACAGAGCCGCAGGGCCATCAGGGGGTTGGGGAGATCCCCCCTATCAGGCACAGCTGGAGCCCAGAG
>NW_006298971.1:407307-420356 GCF_000327345.1 Myotis davidii | reverse complement strand
CGCCCCTGATTAGCCAATGGGAAGGGTAACGGTCGAACGCCAATTACCATGTTTCTTTTATTAGATAGGATTATTGACTATATTCCCTGTGCTGTACTTTGTGTCCCTGAAGCACATTTGTTCCTTTTTAGAAAAATATTTTTTATTGATTTCAGAGAGGAAGGGAGAGGGAGAGAGAGATAGAAACATCAATGACGAGAGAGAATCATTGATTGGCTGCCTCCTGCATACCTGCTGATGGGGATTGATCCCGCAACCCGGCATGTGCCCTTGATCAGAATCGAACCTGGAACCCTTCAGTGCACAGGCCAATGCTCTATCCACCGAGCCAAACCGACTAGGGCCACATTTGTTCTTTATCTTCATTATTTGTCTCCTCCCCCACCCCACCCCCCACCCCCACACAGACATACACATACTGACATGGTTCTTTCTGGCCTTCCAGATTCAGATATTAAAGACATCCGAGGTTACCCAGCACCTGCCCAGAGAGTGCCTTCCAGAAAACCTGGGTGGGTACGTCAAAATGGACCTCGCCACTTGGAATTTCCAATTCCTACCCCAGATGAATGGCCACCCGGATCCCTTCGATGAGATCATCTTGTTCTCCCTCCCTCCTGCTTTAGACTGGGACTCAGTGCATGTTCCAGGTCCTCATGCCATGACTATCGAAGAGCTGATGAATTATGTTAGCACCAGGCAAAAGCGGGGAATATATGAGGAATATGAAGACATTCGTCGTGAGAACCCTGTTGGCACTTTCCACTGTTCCATGTAAGTACGAAAAAGGTTTGAGCCAACTAGGATGCTCTGGCACAGGTTGGCAACAACTCCTTCCACACCTCACGTCCTTAACTGAGATTTCCTGGGTTAGGGAGCTTCACTGTCACTTAGATGATGGTTTCTCTCCTCCAGAAAGAGGCATCTCCTGCTTTGGTACTTGTTGCCAATATCCTGTGTTCTGAAATTTCTGATGATCTTTGGTACCAAAAGGGGAACCCTTAATAATGAACACATTTTTAAAATATTTTCCTGAAATGCAGATATTTTTAGAAAACAAAACAAAACACAAAAATGTCCTGTCCTCAGAGTGAAATTTGGTCCTTTCATTTAGGCAGTTTCTCTATAGAGCATTTATAGTATAACATTATTTTTTGAGGGAGGGGTGCAGATGCATTTAAAATAATTCATGGAAGCATTTGAGATATTGCTTCCCAGCAATTGTCAGTTTTGCCTCAAATAAATTCTTATAAAAATTCTCTGCAGGGTTAGACATTCTTTTTTTTTTTTTTTTATCCTCACCGAGGATATATTTTTCCATTGATTTTCAGATAGAGTGAGGGGATGGAGAGAGAAAGGAAGAACGATGCATCAGTTGGTTGCCTCTGGCATGCACTCCAACTGGCTTGGGGGTTGAATCTGCAACTGAGATATGTGCCCTTGACCTGGAATCAAACCCCCGATCCTCTGGTCCGAGGGCCGCCGCTCTAACCACTGAGCAACTGGCCAGGGCAGAGACATTCTTAAGTCAACATGTATTCTGGTCTCCTGGCAAGAAGTGGGAGGAGGGCTAGGAGTTTTAGTAATAATTAACTGAGATCAAGGTAAACAACTAGCTGAATATATTTCCACATGAGTCTCTCTTCTACCAGTGGTTCTCAACCTTCTGGCCCTTTAAATACAGTTTCTCATGTTGTGACCCAACCATAAAAATATTTTCGTTGCTACTTCATAACTGTAATGTTCTACTGTTATGAATCGTAATGTAAATATCTGATATGCAGGATGGTCTTAGGCGACCCCTGTGAAAGGGTTGTTCGACCTCCAAAGGGGTCGCGACCCACAAGTTGAGAACCGCTGAATTATGCTCAAAAGGAAAGCTATTTGGAGTTTTCCTCAGAAAGCAGTAGCCACATCGATAGATGCCATATTAAGTCAAAGTAAGTTTATATATCATGTTTTCTACAAAAGAACAGATTTTACAAAACTCAGCAGTATATATTTTCTATTTGAAATTCTAATTTTCCTTTTCTCTCATACCATTTATGTTTGTCTAACAAATCATAATTGTGGACATTACTAGTTCCCATATACTGTGAAGGATCAACCTGGTCTCAGAGCTTCCTCTCATTTGTGCTATTTCTTTTCTTCCTTGTGCCTGATTTCTAGTTACTCTAACAATAGCCTCATAGCGTGCTCCATGGATACCAAGCCTACACAACCAATGCTCAGTTTTCTATTCTCTTGTTCTTTGCTTTCCAGAAGGATAAATACTGATGCACTGACCAATATAGTGACAGAATGCAGTACCTAGTGTTTTCCATTTCCATGTAAGGAATCAAAGATTCAGTTTTAAAAATCTTCCTCTGTCTTGAGGGTATCTCTAGTAACTCCAGCTCTAAAACCAAGTAAATATTCTACAGTGCTTTGTAAAGGCAGAAAAATAATACCTAGTTTGTGAGGAAATGCCTGTGTTTCTAACAGAAACACTTCCAATCTCTACAAGTTGTATCTCAGGGAGCCCAGCCTCAGAAATCCTCTACCATTGTGACTCTAAGGACATCAGCCACCAGCCTTACGGTTAAGGTGTTTCTCTAAGCATCTGTATTCCAGAAAAATACAAATTAGTTGAAATATCTCCCAGAAAAACATATTTTAACAACAATAAGGATTTTTCAAAGAAACACAAGAACTATAGCAAACTGCAATGCTGTATTTTCTTTATCTCTGCTTATTCCTTCATACACTACTCTCAGTTGTCCTTGGCAAATTTGATATTTAGAATTATGAAAGAACTTAGTTTGCATTGGTGTCAGAGTTGGCAAAAGCAGCAAGAAGAAAGGGTCTGTAAATGGCCTCTGAAAAGAGAATACAAAACAAACAAAAAACAACAACAAAATGATTCACAGCAAAGAAGAGTTGCCTCTTAGAAATGTAGCCTATGGGATTTTCCTTCAACCCAAACTGTACTACAAAACCACCAGGTTAGTTTATAACTGGTTCATAGCTACTTGATAACTGTTGTCGCAACAGAGCATAGATCATTTATCTTACTATTGCTCTCATTTATATTACCATGTTTTCATTGGCTGAAGCAGAAATCTCTCTCTCCACGCTGAGCTCTGGAAATTGGCAAAGTTGTCCCAGTGGGTCCCACCGAGGCTTAAAGTCCAGCTTAGCCAAAAATCCCCTCTGTGACTCACACAAGTTATTTTCCTCCTCTGTACTTCAGTTTTCCTGTGATGTTAGACTCTGATATAGACGTATTGTCTAGCTTAAATGTTTTAGGAATCCATGATTCTGTGAGTACATTTTACCCTTTGTAATTCCTGTCCTGCATAGTGTGCTGTAAAGAAGATGCAGAGCGAGAGCCTTTTAACAAGAGGAAAATAATGATTTAGGAAACAGGTAAAGAAGTAAGAGAGAAGTGATGGACAAAAAAAATCAATAAGCAGACCAAGAATGCAAGGAAAGTAGAAGAAAAAGAGAAAGCACATATATCAATTCGGGGGGAGTATTCTTTTCTCCCACGTTGCCCTTGTTTCTTCCCTAACAGTTCAAGATTCCTATATTCATCCAGTATTTTTCCCAACCAGTTTTTCCTCCTGTAGTTTTGAATCAGAGTTATATTGTGAAGCAGGGAGGAGCTTTGGGCACACTTGTCCTGTGGATTCTTGACTTGTTATAGTGCTTCTGCTGTGGGATCCTTGAGATGTCATTTCTACCATGACCCTGCTCTCCCCATTCAAAACACAGGTTTGGTCAGTCAGAATGGCTAAGTTGTTTGAGTGTCCTGTGCACCAAAAAGTTTCTGGGCTTGATTCCCAGTCAAGACACATGCCTGGATTGCAGGTTTGATCCACGTACATCGATGTTTCTTTCTCTCTCTGTCTCTGTCTCTCTCTCTGTCTGTCTGTCTCTCCCTTCCTCTCTTCTTCTCTTTGTTCCTTCCTCCCTCCCTTCCTCTCTCTAAGCATTTCCTCAAGTGAGGATTAAAAAAAGCAAAAAAAAAAAAAAAAAAAAAGCAGTTTTGAATTATTCTCTTGGCACCAACCAAAACGGCTATTATGTTATAACTAGAGGCCTGGTGCACGAAATTCGTGCACTGGTGTGTGTGTGTGGCGGGGGGTGTCCCTCAGCCCAGCCTGCATCCTCTCCAATCTGGAACCCTTCTCAGGGGTCCTCAAACTACGGCCCACGAGCCATGGCTGGCCCGATCACTCTCAACTGCCCTCCCCTGCTGGCCCGATCACTCTCAACTGCCCTCCCCTGCTGGCCCGATCACTCTCAACTGCCCTCCCCTGCTGGCCCGATCACTCTCAACTGACCTCCCCTGCTGGCCTGGTTGCCCCCAGCTGCCCTCCCCTGCCGGCCATCTTGTGGTGGACATCTTGTAACCACATGGGGGCTGCCATCTTTGTGCAAGGGCGTGAGGGTCAATATGCATATTACCTCTTTATTATATAGGATTAGAAAACCCATCCCAATTCTATGGAAGGATAGCCTAATCTTGCTTCTTTTTATTTTGTTTTGTTAATCCTCACCAGAGGATATTTTTCTGACTGGGGTGGGTGATCAAACCTTCAACCCAAGATATGTACCCTTTACCAGAAATCAAACCCATGACCCTCCAGTGAGCAGGCCAACGCTCTAACCACTGAGAAACACCAGCCAGGGCCTAACCTTGCCTCTTTATTGAATGAAGAGCCCCCTACTTCAGGAGCAGAACCCAGAATCTACATCAACTCCAGACCTCTGTCTTACTTCAAGTTCCAGACTCTGCCTTGGAATTCTAGTTTATGGCATAGATATCAAGGTTCTCACTGTTGTCCAGGATGCCCATTAACCAAGACTTTCTCTTTTATTTTTTCTTCTCCTTACACATTATTTTTTTAAAAAGATGTTTTTAAATTAACTTTTGTTATTAAATAATTGTAGATTCACATGCAGTTGTAAGAAGTGATACAGAGAGATCACATGTACCTTTGGCACAATTTTCCCATGGTAACATCATAATACAAAATCGTAGCAAAATATTAGAACCAGATCTTAACATTGATATAGTCTATCAGTCTTATTTCAAATCTTCCCAGGTTTTGTGTTTGTGTGTGTGTGTGTGTGTGTGTGTGTGGGTGTGTGTTCTTTGTAATTTTTATTATACACATAGATTTGTGTATCCATCACCACAGGAAAAGATACAAAAGAATCACATTACCACATACCTCTGTCCCACCCCTCTCCATCTCTATTCCCTGCAACCACTAATCTATTCTCCATTACTATAATTTTGTAATTTCAAGAATATTACTATATAAATAGAATCATACTGTATGTAACCTTTTTCCATTCAGTACAATTTACTAATGATTCACCTAAATTGTCATGCTTTAATAGTTAGTGCATTTTTATTGCTGAGTATTATTGTTATTATTAATTTACTAGAGGCCTGGTACACGAAATTTGTGTATGGGGGAAGGGGGCCCTTCAGCCCAGCCTGCATCCTCTCCCATCTGGGATCAGGCCTAAACTGGCAGTCGGACATCCCTCTCACAATCCGGAACTGCGGGCTCCCAGCCACTCGCCTGCCGGCCTGCCTGCCTCATTGGCCCTAACCGCTTCTGCCTGCCAGCCTGATCCCCCCCTATCCACTTCCCGGCTGGCCTGATCACCCCCTAACCCCTCCCCTGGTTGCCCCCAACTGCCCTCCCCTGCAGGCTTGGTCACCCCCAACTGCCCTTCCCCGCTGGCCTGATTGCCCACAACTGCCCTCCCCTTCTGGCCATTTTGTGGCAGGCATCTTGTGACCACATGGGGGATGGCCATCTTGTGTGAGGGCATGATGGTCAATTTGCATATTACCTCTTTATTATATAGAATTCTGTAATTTTTTAAATTGAAGAGGTAAGTGTGCTTCTATGAAATGATAAAATATATTAAATCTTTTTTTTTAAATATATTTTATTGGTTTTTTACAGAGAGGAAGGGATAGGGATAGAGAGTCAGAAACATTGATGAGAAAGAAACATTGATCAGCTGCCTCCTGCACACTCCCCACTGGGTATGTGCCCGCAACCAAGGTACATGCCCTTGACCAGAATCGAACCCGGGACCCTTGAGTCCGCAGGTCGACGCTCTATCCACTGTGCCAAACTGGTTAGGGCAAATATATTAAATCTTATTAATTCCATTTTTTGTTCTGGAGGTAATGACCTACTTTTTTAAATTTACTCTTAGTTTTCTATGTGCCTATCCTTATTTCTTTCTATGCTAAGTCAGATTTACTTTAAATTCTCATTTTATAAGTGGTCAAATATATAAAATAATTGGCTGATTTTATTTTTTCCCTTGGAGACCTCACTTTCAAAACTTTTGGGGGTTTTTGTTCAAGTCTAAACTGTGGTTGCTCCTCAGCTTTTATCCTGTTGTTTCCCCTCCCCACTTCCCTTGGGCTCTTCTTTCCTGAGATAACTGTCTAAGAGTGCAAATGCTAGGTCATATAGTGATTGCATGTTTTATTTATTTTTAAATTCTCACCTGATAATATGTTTTTATTGATTTAAGAGAGAGAGAGAGAGAGAGAGAGAGAGAGAGAGAGAGAGAGAGAGAGAGAAGAGAGAGAAACATCAATCTGTTGCCTTCTGCACTTGCCCTGACAGGGGATTGACCCTCAACATGGGTATGTGCCCTGACTGGGAATTGAACCCACGCACTTTGGTATATGGGATGACACTCCAGCCAATTGAGCCACATTAGCCAGGGTTGGTGATTGTATGTTTAGTTTCTTCTTCCTTTACTTATATTCTATTTTGCTAGAGCAGTGATTTTCAACCCGTGTGCCACAATAATTTTTATACATTACCTGACTCTTTAGTCAGAGGCACTGACTTATCTTAGATTGTCACATTAAAAAGTGACAACAGCCACTTGGCAGGTGTGTTTCAGCAGTTGAGCATTGGACCCATGAACCAGGATATTCAGGGTTCGCTTCCTGGTCAGGGCACATGCCCAGGTTGCAGGCTTGATCCCCAGTGTGGTGCATGCAGGAGACAGTCAATTGATGCTTCTCTATTGATGTTTCTCTCTCCCTCTCCCTTTCTCTCTCTGAAATCAATAAAAATATCTATTTTTAAAAATGACAACAGCCAACACAACAATAGCCGTTCTGTGTGAATGAATCAAAATTTTATCTCTTTTTTGTCAGATGAGCAAAAATTATAATATATTTTTTGGTATGCTGCAAAATTTTAGTAGTTTATGTGTGCCATGAGATGAAAAAGGTTGAAAATTGTTGTATTACAGCATAGAATTCTAGGTTGGAAATAATTTTACCTCAGAATTTTTAATGCAATGTCTTTCTAATTACTAAAAATGCTACTTATTAGGGTCACCGAAGGAGGAACACATGAGGCCAAAAGGGGTAAAAAATTATGAATTTATTAGGTCATCTAGAAAACCCGATGGGCTGAGACCCAAAATGGCACCAGCACCCATGGATGGGGAGTTAGAGGTTTTAAAGGACTCTAGGCGGGCTTTTTCTGGGCAGAGCAATCTCTGTGCAGGTCTGGAGGGGAAAGATAATGGTCTTAGCAAGTGGAATATGGTCTTAGTAAGTGAAATGTGGTCTCTGTGAAAGGGAATGTCCATTGTGAAATGGCCTGGAAATAAGTTCCTGGGGGAGGGGTATTGATCAATTAATTCAATCGAACCTAACAATCCAGCCTTTTTGTTTTATGGAATAGGGACAAAGGTCATATCTTCCGTAATTACTTACTGCTGAGGTGGAGCTTCGAGATCACAGGAGGTTGGACTTTGATTGCAGTCATCTGGAACACTGTATAGATTCGTCATGGTTGGAATGAGGGGTTACAGCAGCGTGGTTTCCCCAAGAGGCTGGTTGATGAAGGCTCGAAAACAGTCCTGAAGGAAAGATGAAAAATGGCACAGAGTATATGGGCCAAAATCTAGGATGAAGTATAGGAATGTTAATGGTCCTATGAAGGGGAGTAGCCAGGTATACCAATTTATATTCTTTAGCCAGTAGTCCCATGAATTTGATTGACGTTCTCTGATCTTTGTCGCCCTCTCTGTTACTTTTTGGGTGGCATCCCTGACTAGGCCAGATCGATTGACATACTACTAAAAACAACTCTTCCTCTAGACCAGTGATGGCGAACCTATGACACGCGTGTCAGAGGTGACATGTGAACTCATTTTTTTGGTTGATTTTTCTTTGTTAAATGGCATTTAAATATGTAAAATAAATGTCAAAAATATAAATCTTTGTTTTACTATGGTTGCAAATATCAAAAAATTTCTATATGTGACACGGCACCAGAGTTAAGTTAGTGTTTTTCAAAATGCTGACACGCCGGGCTCAAAAGTTTCGCCATCACTGCTCTAGACAGTGGTTCTCAACCTTCTGGCCCTTTAATTACAGTTCCTCATGTTGTGACCCAACCATATAATTATTTTCGTTGCTACTTCATAACTGTAATGTTGCTACTGTTATGAATCATACTGTAAATATCTGATATGCAGGATGGTCTTAGGCGACCCCTGTGAAAGGGTCGTTCGACTGCCAAAGGGGTTACGACCCACAGGTTGAGAACCACTGCTCTAGAAAGAGTCATAGACTCCCTTTTTCTGCTGTTATGAAGTCTAGTCCTCTTCTGTTCTAGAGGGTGACAGCAGCTAGCAAGTCTATCTGATCCTGAATCTGAACTAAATATTTGGCAATAGCATCTAGGTCTTCTTGGAAGCCCTGAGACAGAATTTCAAGATACGATAGAGCAGTGGTTAGGTCGCCTATGCCAGTTCCAACCCCTGCTGTGATACCAAGGATTATTAGGAGAGGGATTATCTAGATTCCTCTTTTGTGTTGTATTTAGTGTGTTACGGGGACAGGTCAAAACTGATTTTGGGGGGCTACATCTACATTGAGTGAGAAATAGATGAGAGTACAGGTTCCCGTCCAGTTGGTAGGGAGGCAGATGTATGTGTTTTCCCCATAGAGGAAGAAAAATCCCTGATCATGGAGACAAGTTGAAAGGTGTGAGAAGAGGTGGACTAAAGGGTATAAGGTTCCTTTTCCCAGTTCCGCACTCCAAATCGAGAGGGTAGTTTTCAAGGTGTTACCGATAAGGGGTGACAGATGAGTGGCTGAGATTCTATTTCAGTGAAAGTGGGCGTGAATGCTAGAATGGGCTGTTATCCAAGGGAAAAGAGAAAGGGAAGAAAAGGAGCAGTTGAAACCTCCAGCCTGGGTGGTTGGATAAGAAATAAAATGAACTGGATGTAGGAAATAACCATTGGCTTCGGGGAGACCTGGTTGTCAACTCCTTGGGACCAATGGCTGTTCAGTAGTTTTAGGTTAACTGTGGTGTTGCAAGCTGATGATGGGAGATGGCCTATTGATATATTGTCCTGTGACCTTGTAAAGCATACAGGGGTGTGTAGAGTGATAGGACCTGTGACCTGGAGGGAGGAAGGAGCTACCTTAGTAAGAAATAGAATACAGGTATGGAAGAGAAAGGAGGCTTGATTTGCCTGGGCTATAGGATAATTACCTAGAAGGTTCTCTACCTTTTTCTTTTCTTTTTTAATATATTTTTATTGATTTCAGAAAGGAAGGGAGAGGGATAGAGAGATAGAAAGATCAATGATGAGAGAGAATCATTGATCAGCTGCCTCCTGCACGCCCCCTACTGGGGATCGAGCCCAAAATCAGTGCATGATTTTTGCCCAATTCCGTCTCTTGATTGATATAAGGATGGTGGTATATGCTGAAGACGAGTGTGAAAGGCAGAGCCAGCAATTCCTGGCAAGGGTTGGATTGGTCTGGATGAGGAGGGAATGGGTAAGGTTAAGTGTTCATTTGAGATGAGTGGAGGTGAGAAATTTCCTTACGGGTGTAGGGGAGGAGGGCTGGGATAGGATGAGAAAGAGAGCTAATTCCCACTTCCAGGGTTGGGATCGTCCCCAGGCGAGGAAAGGGTATGTTCTGGATCTAGAGAGAAGGAAATCTTGCCCCATGGGTAATTGAAGTCCCTTTGTAGAAGGGAGTCCCATAGAAAGGTGAGAGTCCTGATGCAAAGGGAGAGGGGACAGTAGCTAGGACCTGGATGGTTTGTATTAGGAGAGAAGGTGGGCTTGCAGGTAGGTCAGGGTTATTGGGGTCAGTGCACAGGGGGCACGTGCAGAGTTGCTCACTGATTCATCCTCTTCTTCTGGGATCTGGGTAAGGTGGAATCTGGTGATTGTGATACTTAGGGGACTCCAGCTCATGGGATGGTGGTGTTCCAGGGATGGGATTTAATCTGGAAAGGGGGACCATGGGGGTGTGCCCCGATAGTGTAGCTGCAGTTGGGGTAGTTAGGAGTACCTGACAAGGGGCTTGCCATTGGGGCTGTAAATAATTTGATGGATGGATTTCCTTTAGGAGGACGCAGTCCCCTGGCTATAGAGGAGTAGGGGAATGTCTCCCGTAAAAGGTGGAGGAGCACCTGATCAGCATGTTCTCTCAGTAACTGTCAGATGAGATTTAAAACGGGGACATAGTCTCCTAGAGGGGTCTCTGTGGAAGGGAAGTTTCCTAATAAGAAGGGGCTTCCATACATGAGTTCAAAGGGACTAAGAAAGGAGGGTGCACGGGGGGTTGTCCTGATGCACATAAGGGCTAGAGGTAGGAGAGTACTCCAAGGTTCTTTAGTTTTGAGAGTTAATTTAGTTAGGTGAGACTTAATTAAGAAATTCACCTTTTCTACCTTGCCTGAAGATTGGGGCCGGTAGGGGTGTTGTAACTTCTGGAGGGGAGGGTAATGGTCTTAGCAAGTGGAATGTGGTCTAAGCAAAAGGGAATGTACATGAGAAGTCCCAGGGGAGGTGGTATCAATTCAATTATTTACAATGAGGTGGGTCGGACATAGTGCGGAATGGCTTCTACCCAGCCTGAGAAGGCATCTACAAGGGTTAAGAGATATTTGATTGAAGTCAATTTGTCAGTCTTGCCCAGGGATTTGGCCCCTAGCCTGATGAGTGGGGAAAAGAAGGAGGTCTAATCTAACCTGTCCTTAGGGAAATACAGAGTAACACGTAGAACAGGTTTTGGTGATATCTTGCAGTAGGGAGGCTAGGCTAGGACATGGCCCGTAAGATATCATGGGCCTGTCCCTGGGGAAGGATATATTTTCCCTGAAATTTTAACCATGGATCTTCCTGAGTGGCCCTAGGAGCTAATAGGGACTGAAGTTCCTCTGGAGTGTATTTGGGTGTTAGATGGGGTATAGCTAAGAGTTGGGGAGATGGAGGCTTCCTCTGAGCTGCTGCCTTGGCCTCCTGGTCAGATTTGTTATCTCCCTGTGTTACGGATCATTCCTGACTCGGTGTCCTTTGCAGTGTATGACTCTTAAGAAGGCTAGAAAAGGGGAGAGAGGTTCCTAAATTCCAAGCAGGAAGACCTGTTGAGGCTTTCAATCGTAGTGTCAGGACTGTGAATGAGCGGTGGAAATAAAGAAAGTCTAAGCTCAGATATAAGGACATAAACAACAGGAGAGAACCTGGGTGGGCTGCTTTAGCTTACTAGGAGGGAAGGGGTCCCTTCGGACATCAGGGGTCATCAGATTCTGACTCACTGGACAAACTTTTTACAAGTAACAAATAACCAGCTTAGCCAAAAAATAAACAAATAGCATTTCTTAGGTTGACATTTCACAATTAACCAGATTAGCCAAAGAGTAAACAAATAGCATTTCTTAGGTTGACATTTGTCAACACATTTTAAACACACTGTTACTTTCAGGAAAATATACATTCAACTAAGTACAAGAGATCATCTGTAATAAAAGCTAAGAGCAGGCGAATTTAAAACTTGTCTAGAGAAACCAAGATGGCGGCATAGGTAAACACTGGAGATTGCTGCCTCAAACAACCACTTCAAAAATACAACTAAAAGACGGAACGGACATCGCCCAGAACCACAGGAAGGCTGGCTGAGTGGAAATTCTACAACTAGAAGGAAAGAGAAAAGCATACCGAGACTCAGAGGAGGTGCAGTGTGGAAAATACAAAGGTGCGGAGGTGCGTGCGGAGCGGGCTGCCGGCTGAGGGCGCGGTTGTCCGTTTCAATCGGGAGGGAGTCTCAGGCTCTGAGCTCCAGTTCCGGGCGAGTCTCTGGGGACCCAGACTCAAACAGGAGAAACGGGACTGTCTGGCATCGGTCAGAACTCAAGGGCAGCTTTCTCTCCGAGGTTTGCAGCAGTGGCTGGGACTCTGAGAGGCAGAGCCTCTGGGGATGGAACTGAGAGCAGCCATAACTGCTAATGCAGCCCGCCCTGTTGATCCCCTGGGACCCGTCCTCCCCAAGCCCTGCACAGAGGCATTTTTGGGATAGCCTCAGGCAGAGGCTAGATTAGCGCCACCCTAGAGATCCAGGACAGAAGTTCTCCCACTGCAGACACAGCTGATTCTCACAGCCAGTTGGCCTGGAGGTCAAATCCCCCCCAGTATTACCTACAGCAATCAAGGCTTAAATACAACAATACTGCGCACAAAGACCACAAGGGGGTGCACCAAAAAGCATAAAAAATGTGGAGACAAAGAAACAGGACACAACTGACAGAAATGGAGGATATAGAGTTCAAAACCACACTTTTAAGATCTCTCTAGAACTGTCTAGAAGCCGCTGATAAACTTAGTTAGGCCCTTGAAAAGACTGGTGAGACCGCCGAAAAATATAGTGACATCCTCAAGAAATCTAATGAGACCCTCGATGTTGTGATAAAGAACCAATTAGAAATTAAGCATACACTGACTGAAATAAAGAATATTATACAGACTCCCAACAGCAGACCAGAGGAGCGCAAGAATCAAGTCAAAGATTTGAAATGCGAAGAAGCAAAAAACACCCAACTGGAAAAGCAAAATGAAAAAAGAATCCGAAAATATGAAGATAGTGTAAGGAGCCTCTGGGACAGCTTCAAGCGTACCAACATCAGAATTATAGGGGTGCCAGAAGATGAGAGAGAGCAAGATATTGAAAACCTATTTGAAGA
>NW_006298971.1:400301-407175 GCF_000327345.1 Myotis davidii | reverse complement strand
TTCTCTCTGAATCTTTGCAAGTTCCTTCCTAGAGGATACTGAAATTTCTAGAATTTTATTTAGGCAGAAAACACATGTAACATACAGACAAAATACATGAAGACCATACATACTATTTAAATTATAAATCTTTCATTTGCTTTCAATGACTTCTAACAAGGCTAGAAAAGGGGAGAGAAGTTCCTAAATACCAAGCAGGAAGATCTGTTCAGACTTTCAATGATAGTGTCAGGGACTGTGAATGAGTGGTGGAAACAAAGTCTAGACTCCATTCTAAGGACTTAAGCAACATGAGAGAGCCCAGGCAGGGTTGCTTTAGCTTACTAGGGGAGAAGGGGTCCCTTTGAGCAATCAGTTTCAGTATTTTGTTATTTTTAAGATATTTAGGTGTTTATCATTTAACCCAGCAATGCTCCAAAGGCGTTAACAAAGAGTTTGGAAAATTACATTTAGGCCTATGAGGCTGGAGAAAAGATAGAGGGAGTGGGGAGCAAGCCCTGCAGCCTGTTCTAGGACTGCAGTTTCCAGGCCTCCAGCTGCTTGGATTTAAAACTGCCACATTTTTCCTTAGAAATAATATGCTAAGGTTTGGGTGATAGTGAGTTCAGCTTCTGATAATAGCAGGACTGTTAAGTTAGTGTTTGCAATTTTGCAGTAAAGAAAGTTGTTCTTGCCCTAACCGGTTTGGCTCAGTGGATAGAGCGTCTGCCTGCAGGTTCGATCCCGGTCAAGGGCATGTACCTTCGTTGTGGGCACATCCCCAGTGGTTGGTGTGCAGGAGACAGCTGATCGATGTTTCTCTCTCATTGATGTTTCTAACTCTCTATCCCTCTCCCTTCCTCTCTGTAAAAAATCAATAAAATATATTTTAAAAAAAAAAGAAAGAAAGTTGTTCTTTCGGAAGGGCGTGGGGTTGTGAGAAGGCACTGAGGTGAGAGCAGTTTTCAGAGCATTAAAGAGGTGAGAATGCTGGCCTTGGGATCTAAAGGCTCAGTGAGGAGTCTCTTTGCTCATCATAGAGGAGTTTTGCAGGAAGACTAAAGTTGGGAACCCAAAGGTGAGAGGATCCAGGGAACCCAAGAAAGGAGAGTATTTCTTATCTAGAGGAGTGAACAGTCATGGAGGAGATAATACATTTAAGGTTCAATGGCTTGGCTCTGTGGGGTGAGAGTGAAACAGGTAGGTGACTGTGGTTCGAGAAAACTGGGCTTTATGAGGGGATGCATAGTAGCCCCAGTCGGGCATGGAGGTAGAACGAGAAAAGAGTGAATAAAGGGGGAATTTAGTAAGATGCAGTGTAGAGGTGAGGTGGCTAATGGCTGTGAGATTAATCCATCACCCCCATAATAGAGATTGAGGAGGGGACAAGGGTTCCAGCAACTTTGGGGAGGTCAGAATAAGTGGCCCCAGAGTCAATTAAAAAGGAGAGCGACTTACCTGCCACCACAATCATTACCTGAGGCTCTGTCCTGGTGATGTAAGTCTGTGGGGCCCTGTCAGGGCCTGGGCAGTTTCAGTCTTCAGTGGCCAGTCTCAGGAGGTCTGGGAGCCCCAAACCAGATCCAGAGGGCGGCATTGCTGGACTGGCTGAGGTCCAACCTAGAGGGACCAGACTACAGTCTGATTTCCAGTGGTCTTCTCTTCTGCACCTTGGGCAGGGCCCAGGCTTGGGTCTCAGGTTTGGGCAGGACCTGGCCCAGTGTCTCCTTGTTGCACTTGAAGCATGGGCCTGGAGGAGGCTTAGCCCCTGACTTTCCTTTGGTTGGAGGACCGGCACTTTGTTTGGGGTTCGTGAGAGCGGTGGCTAGGAGTTGAAAGGCCTCCTTCTGGGCCTCAGCCTTGGCCTGATCTCAGTTTTGTTTTTGGACTTGGGTCTCCTCGTCTCTATTATTAAAGACCTTAAAGGCCAGGTTAACGAGGTCTTTTTGAGGTGGTTGTGGACTTGTATCTATTTTTCGAAATTTATGATGTATGTTGGGAGCTGGTTGTGATATAAAAGGTTGTTCAGAGGAAAGTTCCCTCTAGGGAGGTGGGGTCTAAGATGATAAGTTTCTGTAAGGCCTCTGTGAGCCAGGAGAGGAGGAGAGCTGGGTTTTCATCAGGGCCCCGAGTGATTTCATTAAGCTTGTCATAGTTGACTGTCTTATGGGCAGCCTTTCTGAGTCCAGCAATGAGACAGGTGATTATATGGCTACAGATCTGGCACCCTGGAGAAATAACCTGATAGTCCCATCTCTGTCAGTTTGGGGGACTGTGTCAGCACCAACTGGGTTTGCCACTGTGTCCTGTCTATGGAGGGCATGGACATGGTCCTGAGCTGCTAGCCAGATGCGCTCCTTCTCCTCTGGGGTGAGAGAGGAGGACAGGAGGACATAGATGTCGTGCCAGGTCAGGTCATAGGACTGGGTCAGGTACTCAAATTCCTTAGTAAAGGTGGTTGGGTCAGTGGAAAAAGACCTGAGATGCCTCTCAATCGGTGTGAGGTCAGACATAGAGAATGGGACATGGACGGGGACTATTCCCTCAGTTCCTGCTCCCTCCCTCAGGGGTGGAATGGGCTTAGGAATAGAAGAGGCTGTTGAGGAAGATGGTCTTTGGGTGGCCCGAGAGCGAGTGTTAGGTGGGATAAGGCTGTTTTGGAGCTCGCAATCTCAGGATTTGGGCTCTCAGGGGCTGGGGGAGAAGATGGTTGCTGGTTAGGAGGGCCTGGGTTTTTGGGAATCTACTGCTGGTGAAGGAGGGGGCGTGTAAGGGGATGGAGGTCAGTGGTCTGCTGGGTCAAAAGTAGATTCAGAAAAAAAAAGTAGATTCAGAATCAGAAGTGTTAGGGGTATCATGTTTATGAGTGAAGGAGAAGGATCTGATGGGTAGAGCAGGACTGACAGAGAGAGGGTCAAGACTGAAGGGTGAAAAAGGCCTACACGTAAGGAATCTCTGACCATATGCCATTGCAATTATCTAAGTCACGCAATGTGTTAAAATTGAAAGTGCTGTTTTCAGGCCATTGAGACTTATTATCTGTTTATATTGTGGCCAGTGTTACAAAAGAAAATACAGTGCTTGGGCATGATCTCCCCCATGAGTGTAGCATCGCCCACAAGATAGGAAGGGTGATTAACAGACCACAAATCCAAAGGTGGCTGTTTAGGGCAGGCATCCCCAGTGCTAAACAAATCACCACGAGAAACAAGGGGGTGACCCTCCGGACTGGGGGTCCCCAATCCAGAAGGACTCAAAGCCAAATGGCTGAGGAGTCTTCTGGTCTAGTGCTAGGACTTTTGAGATGAGAGACTTTTAAGAAGTCAATGAGAGAGAATGGGCAGGAGACTCAAGATGAGGGAAATTGTGGAACGTCACTCACCTAGAGTAGATTGGCTGGTGTGGGATGGAGGGTCAGCAATGGAGAAGGAGAGATTCCTGATCCAGCATCCTCCTTGGCTAGTTCAGGAGGATCCATAAGGGAGGGAGGCCTAATCAAGGCTGGCAGTGGAGTCAACCAAGTAGAATTCGGAGGTAAGCCCAGGTTGAGCTGCTGCCTACTGCCCTCTGAATAGCAAACTTGGGGTGACTAAAGCCAGAGCAATGGCTTCCCATCCCCGTGGAACCCCCTTGTGTTTCAGTACCAAGTGTTGGGGTCGCTGAAGGAGGAACACACAAGGCCAAAGTGGTAAGGGATTATAAATTTACTAGAGGCCAGGTGCATGGATTTGTGTACTGGTAGGGTCCCTCGGCCTGGCCTATGCTCTCTGCCATCTCCTTAGGGGTCCCAGATTGCAAGAGGGCACAGGCCAGGCCGAGGGACCCCACCAGTGCACAATCGGGGCCGGGGAGGGACTGCTGGAGGGCTCCAGCATGTCCAACCCATCTCACCCAGTCCCGATTGGCCAGACCCCAGCAGCAAACTAACCTACTGGTCAGAGCGTCTGCCTCCTGGGGGTCAATGTGCATCATAGCAACTGGTTGAACGAACAGTTGGACACCTAGCATATTAGGCTTTTTAAAATTTTATTTTATGGATTTTTTTACAGAGAGGAAGGGAGAGGGATAGAGAGTTGGAAGCATCGATGAGAGAGAAACATCGATCAGCTGTCTCCTGCACACTCCCTATCGGGGGTGTGCCCACAAGTCCATGCCCTTGACTGGAATTGAACCTGGGACCCTTCAGTCCGCAGGCCGACACTCTATCCACTGAGCCAAATCGGTTAGGGCCATATTAGGCTTTTATTATATAGGATTTGGTCATTTGAATACCAGATGGTCTGAGCCCCCAAATGGCACCAGCACCCAGGGACTGGGAGTCAGAGAATTTTAAAGGACTATAGGCGGGCTTTTTCTGGGCTGAGAATTCTCTAGGTGAGTCCTGAGGGGAAAGTTAATGAATGGTCTTAGCAAGTGGAATGTCCTTTGTGAAATGGCCTGAAAGTAAATTCCTGAGGGAGGGGTATCAATTCAATTATTTGATCAAACCTAAAACTACTAAATTGTTTGATGTTATTCTCATTCCTTCTGGAGAGTTTCTAAATATTTTTTTTCCTTTGGACATTTTTAGATCTGTATCTTTCTGTTTAAAAATGTCACAATGACCCTAACTGGTTTGGCTCAGTGGATAGAGCATCGGCCTGCAGACTGAAGGGTCCCAGGTTCAATTCCAGTCAAGGGCATATACCTTGGTTGTGGGCACATCCCCAGTAGGGAGTGTGCAGGAGGCACCTGATTGAGGTTTCTCTCTCTTTGATGTTTCTAATTCTCTATCCCTCTTCCTTCCACTCTGTAAAAAAGTCAATAAAATATATTTAAAAAATAAAATAAAATAAAAATGTCACAATGATGTGCCTTGGTGTGGATCCTTTTGTTCATTCATTTTGTTAGGTGTGTAATAGGTTCTTTTACTTTGAAAGCTTGTGTTCTTTAATTCTGGGACTTTTTAAAACTTTCTTTCCCATTCTTTCTTTCATGGTATTATGTCAATTCTTTCTCATTGGGATGTTCCTGTTAGTCTTGTTACATTTCCTAAAGCAGAGATTGACAAATTTTTTCTTAAAGGGCAAGATGGTAAATATTTTAGGCTCATGGGCCTTTGCAGTCTGTTGTAAGTATTCAACTCTGCCATTGTAGTGTGAATGTAGCCACAGACAGTACTAAACTGATGGGCTTAGTATAATTAAACTTTTACTTATAAACACAGGTAGCCAGGTCAAAGTTTGCCAAGTTCTGTCTAGAATGATTCTCTTATTTTCTTAAATTTTTCATATTTTGCATCACTTTGACTTTTTGTTCCCTATTCTGGAAAATTTCCTCTACTTTCTCTTTTGTCTTTCTTTTAAAATTATTGTCTGGGATATATATATTTTTTTAATTTCTAAGAGCTTTTCTTCTTTGTTCCTTTTTCATTGCATCCTATTCTTATTTCATGTATGCAGTACCTTCTTTCTTTGAGGTTATTAATTATACCCTTTTAGAGCTCATTTTCTCATTAACTCTGTTTTGTGCTCTCCCCCGCTCCCCAAGTATTTGAATTGGTCTCTTGTGCTATGGGCTTTCCTTAATTATCTGGAGATTCTTGGCTGTTAGTTCACACTTAGGAGTGGGGGTCCTTAAAAGCTGCTTGGCCCTAGCTAATTAGGCTTAGTGAATAAAGCACTGGCCTTAGGACTGAGGGGTCCCGGGTTCGATTCCAGTCTAGGGCACATGCCCAGGTTGCAGGCTCGATCCCCAGTCGGGGGTGTGCAGGAGCTGTGTTGCGGGCAGCCGACCAGTGGTTCTCTCTCATCTTTGATGTTTCAACTTCTCTCTCCCTCTCCCTTCCTCTCTGGAAAAAATGAAGAAGAAGAAGAATGGAATCTTCTTCTTCTTCTTCTTTTTTTTTTTTTTTTAAAAAAAGGCTGCTTGGAAGCACTGTTAGCGTGAGTGAGTTTCAAATTAAACTAATCAGCTAGCTTGTTGTTTCATTTACTCCAAATGACAGGATTCTTTTATGTAGGGCTATTCACTTTTTCCAGAGAGGAATTCTCCACTCTCTTGCCTGGTAGGGTCCAAGTCTGTATATGAGTGTAAGACAGGATAGGACAGGGAGAGTGGGGCAAGCTATTCTCACTGTCTGTCATTCAGATTTTTATTTATCCCTCTGTTTTTACTCCTGTGCCTCACCTTGCCTTCCAGGGTGTGGGATTTATAAAGGTGAGTCATTATGTATCTCTATAAATACCTCTATGGGTCCTAGCTCTTTCTTTCTTCCTTCCTTCTTTCCTTCCTTCCTTCCTTTCTTTCTTTCTTTCTTTCTTTCTTTCTTTCTTTTTTCTTTCTCTCCTTCTTTCTTATTAGTTTCAGAGAGGAAGGGGGAGGGATAGGTAGAAACATCAATGATGAGAGGGAATCACTGATCGGCTGCCTCCTGCATGCCCCTTACTGGGGATGGAGCCAGAAGCTCCGCATGTGCCCTGACTGGGAATTGAACCATGACCTCCTGGTTCATAGATTGATGCTCAACCACTAAGCCATGCTGGTCTGGAGGTCCTAGCTTTCTATAATTGGCCAAGTCAGCAAAAATCTTCCCAATTTTCTCACTGCCAAAATGGGTTTAATCCTCTTTGTCTACTTATGTCTCTGCTGTCACTTCTGGGTTTGTACTGATTAGTTTGTATTATTAAAATTTATTTATTTATTTATTTACTAGAGGCCTGGTGCACAAAAATTTGTGCACTCGGGGTGAAGGAGGGGTCCCTCAGCCCGGCCTGTGCCCTCTCGCAGTCTGGGACCCCTCAGGAGATAACGACCTGCTGGCTTAGGCCTGCTCCCGGGTGGCAGAGGGCAGGCCCAATCCCTAGGTGCAGCCCCTGGTCGGGCTCAGAGCAGGGCCAATTGGGGAGTTGGGGTG
>NW_006298971.1:395175-399226 GCF_000327345.1 Myotis davidii | reverse complement strand
AGTGGCAGCTCAGAGGCCAGCAGCGGCAGGCGGGGAACGCTGGAGTCCTCCGTCACTGAAGCAAGCAAGCCTCATGTTCACTTTAAGCTGCCTGGCTGCTGGCCGCCATCTTGGTTGGCAGTTAATTTGCGTATCGCCCTGATTAGCCAATGGGAAGGGTAGCAGTCGTACGCTAATTACCATGTTTCTCCTTTATTAGATAGGATTATTTTTACTAGGGGCCTGGTGCACGAATTCATGCGCCAGAGGGTTTCCTCAGCCTGGCTTCCGGGTTCGGCCAAAACTGGCTCTCTGACCTCCCTCAAGGGGTCCCGGATTGCGAGAGGGCACAGGCCAGGCCAGGGGACCTGTGCACGATTGGGACCAGGGCGGGATGCAGGAGGTTGGCCAGCCAGGAAGGGACTGCAGGAAGGCTCCTAGGTGTGTCCAGCTTGTCTCGCTCAATCCCGATCAGCCAGACTCCATCAGCAAGCTAACCTACTGGTCAGAGTGCCTGCCTCCTGGTAATCAGTGCACGTCATAGTGAGTGGTTGAGCGGCCTTAGCATATCATTAGCATATTACACTTTGGTTGAACGGACGATGGAACGACTGGACACTTAGCATATTAGGCTTTTATTATATAGAATTTTAGAGAGAGAGATGGGAAGGGAGAGGGATAGAGAGATAGAAACATGGCTGAGGGAGGAACACCACCCCCCTCCCCCCACCCCCCCAGTGAGGACTGAGCCCACAACCCTGGCTTGTGCCCCAAACAGGAATTGAACTGTGACCTCTTGGTTCCTAGGTCAATGCTCAAACACGGAGCCACAACTGAAGGGGCTCCTTTTTTATTTTAATGAGGCTGCTGGAGGGACTGGCATCAAACATGTTATCAACCTACCTTGTTAAACTGGAACTTAAGAGATTTATTTTGAAAATCTTTTTGGAAATGAGTAGTAGAAAATTTTATTTTCAGCTAGTTTTTTTTTTGGTGTTGTACCTCTACTTCTCTTTTTTGAATGGAAATATTTCTATAGTACTTACTTATTATTAAAATATTAAATGATATGGAATTATATAGACTAGATCATGAAAAGCTCAATATACCTGCCCTCGACAGTAACTGACACCCACCTTAGCACTGCCAGGCTTTGTACGTACACATACATACTACCCCCACTTTTTTTTTCTTTATTTTGCTTGTTTATTTCATTTTCTTCAGGTCTCCAGGAAACCTAGAGAAGAACCGCTATGGGGATGTACCCTGCCTGGACCAAACAAGAGTAAAACTGATAAAACGAAGTGGCCACACTCAGGTAGACAGATAAATTCCATCTTTTCAGGAGTACTGAGGGAAATTTAAGTCTCTTACAAAGTGAAGCTTACTAATACTATAGTTGAAAGAACATGGATTCTAAGTCAGAAAGATACTGTTTGAGTTTTAATATTGCTACATACTAGTCTATTGTTACCACAGACAAGTCCCTATATGTCCATCTCATAGTAGTAAGGGGAGATTAAATGACATACTTTATGTAAATGCTGATAGTACAAGGTCTGGTATATTGTAGGTGCCTGATAAATGTTCAATTATTGCCCTGGCTGGTTGTGGCTAAGGTGGTTGAGCATCATCCCATGCACTATGAGGTCACTGGTTCGATTCCTGGTCAGGGCACATGCCTGGGTTGTTGGCTCAATCCCCAGTGTGGGGTGTGCAAGAGGCAGCTGATCGATGTTTCTCTTTCATCAATGTTTCTCTCTCTCTCTCTCTCTCTCCCTCTCCCTTCCTCTCTCTGAAATCAATAGATATATATTTTTTAACCACATATAATGCATTAGTAGAGATATTTAGTGAAAATGTTCGAACATTTAATATCAGTGTTTTGTCCTCATTTGGATCTACTTTTTGAGTTAATATAACAGTTTTCTAGAGCACATCATTTTTATTTCCTTTTAAGTAAATGATGATGTCACTGGAAAGCTTATTCTAAATTAGAAAAATCTATTAGCATAACATTAGCACAGTTTTTTTTTCATTCATCCTTACCTCATGCATTGTCTATAGCATAATCATTCACTTACTCCTTTTTTTTTTTTTAAATATATTTTATTGATTTTTCACAGAGAGGAAGGGAGAGAGAGAGTTAGAAACATCAATGAGATAGAAACATCGATCAGCTGCCTCCTGCACATCTCCTAATGGGGATATGCCCGCAACCAAGGTACATGCCCTTGACCGGAATCAAACCTGGGACCCTTCAGTCCACAGGCCGACGCTCTATTCACTGAGCCAAACCAGTTTCGGCACTTACTCCTTTTTTAAAAAAATATTTTTATTGATTTCAGAGAGGAAGGGAGAGGGAGAGAAACATAGGAACATCAATGATGACAGGGAATCATTGATCGACTTCTTCCTGCGTGCCCCCTACTGGGGATTGAGCCTGAAATCTGGGCATGTGCCCTGACTAGGAACCCAAGTATGACCTCTTGGTTCATAAGTCGACGCTCAACCACTGAGCCACACTGGCTGGACCACTTACTCCTTTTTAAAGTCCTCCTTAATATAATTTGTTTACAGCAACATCCAGCACTTACAATTTTGAGGTCAATGAGTAAAAAAGTATTAGATTTTTTTTCTTTTCCCTTCTTTTATACCAGTTTTGTCTGGTGGCTTCTATACACATGTAAAAAAAAACAAAAACAAACAGCATTGGTTGAGGTTTCAAGTAAAGGAATTTAAATAGTACCCTTAACTTTAACATGACACACATTATAGGGAATTGTTATATCCCTTCTTTTTCTAGGGGATAAGTTTTTGGAAAATCATTGCCTTGTATGTAGTGCATGGATCTTGTAACCTTAATGTTTTAAGCACATAAACTGAATTCCAGTCTAGGACCCTTACAGAAGGTTTTCTTGCAGGAGCATTAGTTAAGAACCCGGCTGACTGAGGGCAAATTCATCAGTATTGTTGAGATTATCACAGTATATGCTATGAACAAGCAGAATATAAGGGCTAAGTTGTGGCTCTGGAGTCAGAGATAGCTATATTTATGTCTTGTTGAGTGCTCTGTCTCCAATATTTAGAACAGTGCCTGGTACATACCAGACGTTCAGTAAATTATTTGTGAAGGAATGAGTGAATCTCAGTGTATCAGAAGACTATTCTAGTTATCCTGTAATTAATTTGAAGATCATCACTTGAATTATAATCCCTCTCATTACTATAAACAATGACAGAGGCTTTATTTCCACAGTAAATGGAGGAGTCAGGTGAATTGTTCACCAGATTTGCTCCTGAAATTGTAAAGCTATTAGTCATAGTTTCTATTGAATATTCAGGTAATAATGGAGCCTGGGTATGAGTCCAATGCTGCTGATGTGATAGCTTTGAGGTATATGAGGTATAGCTTTCTTCCTTTTTCAGTCACACTTTGCCTTTTATGTGTGGCAGCATTGACGGGATGTCCTGCTCAGGTGCTTGGCTTGTCTCCTTTTTGATTCTGAGCTATTGCCCTGCAAGTGTTACTGGATTCCTTTATTTCTTTTTTTTCTTTTTAATAACAGCTTTCTTGATATATAATTGACATACCATACAATTTATCCATTTAAAGTGTATAATTCAATAGTTTATTTTTTTGTTTTTATTTATTTTTTATTATTTTATTTTTCATTGATTTTTAAATTAAATCTTTATTATTCAGATTATTACAGTTGTTCCTCTCCCCCCACCCACCATAGCTCTCCTCCACCCGGTTCCCACCACTCCCTGCCCTTACCCCCACCTCCCCCACCTCCAAACTGTCCTCATCCATAGGTGTACGATTTTTGTCCAGTGTCTTTCCGCATCCCCCACACCCCTTTCCCCCCTGAAAATAGTCACTCCACTCCCTTTCTATGCCTCTGATTCTATTATATTCACCAGTTTATTCTGTTCATCAGATTATTTATTCACTTGATTTTTAGATTCACTTGTTGATAGATGTGTATTTGTTGTTCATAATTTGTATCTTTACCTTTTTCTTCTTCTTCCTCTTCTTAAAGGATACCTTTCAGCATTTCATATAATG
>NW_006298971.1:383902-393832 GCF_000327345.1 Myotis davidii | reverse complement strand
GAGAGAATGCCACCCTCAAGTTCCGACCGATGCCAGACAGTCCTGTTTCTCCCCATATGAGTCTGGGTCCCCAGAGTCTCGCCTGGAACTGGAGTTCAGAGCAGTCGGGAGCTTGAGACACCTTTTCAATTGAAAAAGACAACTGCATCCTCAGTTGCCAGCCCTTTCCATGTGTGCCTCCTCTGAGTCTCAGTGTGCTTTTTTTCTTTCCTTCTAGTTGTTGAATTTCCACTCAGCCAGCCTTCCTGTGGTTCTGGATGATGTCCGTTTTGTCTTTTAGTTGTATTTTTGAAATGGTTGTGCGAGGTAGCAATTTCTGGTGTTTACCTATGCCTCCATCTTGGTTTCTTCTTTCTAATTCAATAGTTTTTAAAAATGTATTCACAGAATTGTGCAGTCAATACCACAATCAACTTTAAAAAAAAAAATTTTTTTTTTATTGATTTTTTACAGAGAGGAAGGGAGAGGGATAGAGAGTTAGAAACATCGATGAGAGAGAAACATCGATCAGCTGCCTCTTACACACTCTCTACTGGGGATGTGCCCACAACCAAGGTACATGCCCTTGACTGGAATTGAACCTGGGACCCTGGAGTCTGCAGGCTGACGCTCTATCCACTGAGCCAAACTGGTTAGGGCCACAATCAACTTTTTAATCACCTGAAAAAGAAACTCCATTTTTCTAAGTAGAATTGCGAGGAACTGCCAGACTCTTTTCCAGAGTGACTGCAACATTTTACATTACTACTAGCAAAGAATGAGGGTTTTAATTTCTCCACATTTTTGCCAACATTTATTATCTCTTACCTATATTCATCTTAGTGGGTGTGAAATGGTATTTCATTATGATTTTAACTTGTACATCTTCTTAGGAGAAATAGTTATTCTGCCCATTTTAAAGTTGGGTTGTCTTTGTCCTGGCGATGTGGCTCCATTGGTTGTATTGTCATCCTGTGCACTTGATGGTAGCAGGTTTGGGGTTTCATCCCTGATTGGGGCACGTTCAGGAAGCAACTGATAGATGTGTCTTTCTCACGTCGATATTTCTCTCTCTCTCCCTGTCTCCCTCTCTAAAATCAATTTTAAAAAATTAAAATAAAATCGGGTTGTCTTTTTACTATTGATTTGTGAGAATTCTTTATATATTCTAGGTATAAATCTCTTTTCAAATATATGCGGTCTGTGGGATTTTTTTGTTGTTATTTTGTTTTGACTTTCTTGATGGTATCATTTGAAGCACAGAAGTTTTCAATTTTAATGCAGTTGAATTTATCTGTTTTTTTCTTTTGTTGCTTATGATTTTTAAAATATAGATATTTATTGATTTTGGAGAGAAAGGGAGAGGGACAGAGCGATAGAAACATTAATAATGAGAATCATTGATCAGCTGCCTCCTGCACGCCCCCTACTGGGGATCGAGCCTGCAACCTGGGCATGTGCTTAGTTCATAGGTCAACGCTCAACCACTGATGGCCAAGCTGCTGCTTGTGATTTTATGTGTCATATCTAAGAAGGCTATGTCTAACCTAATGTCAAAAAGATTTAATCCTATAGTTTGTTCTAGGACAGTGGTTCTCAACCTTCCTAATGCCGCCATCCTTTAATACAGTTCCTCATGTTGTGGTGACTCCCAATTTCATTGTTACAAATTGAACATAATTAAAGCATAGTGATTAATCACAAAAACGATATGTAATTATATATGTATTTTCCGATGGTCTTAGGCAACCCCTGTGAAAGAGTCATTAAACCACCAAAGGGGTTGTGACCCACAGGTTGAGAACCGCTGTTCTAGGAGTTTTATAGTTTTAGCTATAAAATGGGTCTGTGATCCATTTTGAGTTAGTTTTTGTGTATGGTGTGAGGAAGGATTCAGCTTGGTTTTTTTCTTTTTCTGCATGTAGATATCCAGTTGTTCCAGCAATATTTGTAGAAGTGAGATTTTGAATTGAATTGGCCTTTTTGCTTCTCTCTCTCTTTTTTTTTTTCCTGACAAGAAGAAAATAGCCATACCCTCAGTTTTATTTACCTACTAGTACATTATTTTCCCACCCAAATGGTATATTCCACACAGCTGCAATGATGTTTCCTTTTTATCATTAGACAGATTACATCAATGCCAGTTTCATGGATGGCTATAAGCAAAAGAATGCTTACATTGGTACACAAGGTAAGTTAGTCCACCCCTCACAAATTGGTTTTGAGTCATCTACCTGTGATTCTTTGCACCAGATGATAGCATAATTTTTAAAGGAATGGTTACTTTCTGTAATGTTGTGGCCACTAGATCTTGGTTTTTCATAAAGATTGGGGGTTATTGAAGAAGGCAGATAAGAGGTGCAGAATTTATACATATGTGCCTGGAAACTCACTGCATAGAGATTAATCGGAAATTGAAGATGAAAATCACTCATAACCCTGAGACCCATAGATAATTTTAACATTTTTCAGCATCTCCTTCTAAATCTTTTTCTATGCATATAAATAGGTATAGACATATAAAATATCTAACAAAATGGGCTCTTTTTATACATTATCTCTTTTTTCACTTGATATCATGTGCACACCTTTCCAGAGCAGAAGATACAGATCTTATATTACCGTATGGATTGTTTAAATTAGGGATATGCAATACTTTAATCCTCTTTTGTTAGACATTTAGTTTGTTTTCAAGACTTCACAGTGTCCACTTCTGCACAGCGGAAATTCTAGTGTCATACAATGTTGGTGCTTGCTAAAAAGGTTAGCAAAAATGGTAGTGAAACCAGAAAACTTCCAGGATAAAATCAACCCTTGTGCTTTCTTGAAACCAGAAGAGGAAAAAGCACTAGGAAAGTACAAGGAACTACCCTGAGTTGTTACTTCTTTGATTGAAAAGGAGTTGTTGGCCACAAAGTATCTTTAAAGTTCCCTCTGAATGCCCATCTTGTGCAGGTTGTAAGAGAGAAGGATAACTTGATGACATGGCCCTTGCCCTTAGCACCATGTTTGCTGAGATGTGATTAATTCTCACAAAGTAAAATGACTGGTGTGAGACCATATACGTTAAATGGTTAAGCTGTTTTGATCTAGCTATGCCATCAATATCTGAGACAAGAGGAAGTCCTGCAAGGAGTGTGGTGGTCAGAGAAAGCTGCAAGGGAGAAGCAGCACTTGAAAATGGGTAGAAAGTGAACAGCCTTGGAGATGAGAGAGATGGCTTGAGCACGGGAATAGAGGCAGAAGTGAGCATAATGTGTCTATACTGTGATGAAGCAATTTTTTAGAAAGATTAAACCAGCAGGAGTATCCAAAATAGATTGGAAGAGAGAGTCCTGTTCAGGAAAGTAAACCAAGATGGAAGTACAGTAACTCAGACAAAAGATTATATGGTTGGTCCTCATAGCAGTGAAATTGAGTAGAGAGATCAGGATGGGGACAAAAACCAAAAACAATTCAAAGGCAAAAAATCTCAAGGATTTGGTAGATAAAAGAAAATGGGTAAAGGCCCTGGCCAAAATGGGTAGCACAGTTAGTTAAAGTGTCACCCCGATATGCCAACATTGTAGATTTGATCCCCCGCCAGGGCACATACAAGACTCAACCAATGAATGCATAAATAAGCAGAACAACAAATCGATGTGCTTCTCTCTCTCTCTCTCTCTCTCTTTCTCTCTCTCTTCACCTTCACCCCCCCCCCTCCTCAAATCAATACATTTTTAAAGAACAATTTTGGGAAAAATGGGTCAGAATTGACTTCAACTTTTTAAGACTGGGTGATTGAAGAACGCCAGTACTGTGGATAGAGATGGGAAAGTGTAGAGAGAAAACTAGTTTTGAAGGAGGAAGCTGAATTGCAAATATGTTGAGTCTGAGGAGATGATGGGACATGGAAGGGGATAGTTCACTCGGCAACTGGTGATTGATTATAAGGCTTAGATTAAATAAAACAGCTACAGCCTTGTACACAGTTGACACTGTCAGTCTGGATATGATAGTTGAAGCCCTGGTCATAAGACTCTGAGAAGGTCAGTAACAGTGCTTATCAGACTGTAACCTACTGGCGGACCTTGTTAACATGCAGATGTATGTTAACACACTCATACCTTGTCTTCTCCTTTCATTCCAGGCCCTTTGGAGAATACTTACCGTGATTTTTGGCTCATGGTATGGGAGCAAAAAGTCTTGGTGATTGTCATGACCACTCGGTGAGTTTATCACGTTTCTTCCCACTGCTCTCTGGCCCCTCTCCCCACCCCTGCCTCCCCAAGCATCATGGGTGATTGCAAAGAGGCATTTAGCTCTTAAACACAATGAGGATTACAAAAGCCATGGCCAAGAGTTTGAGATGTCATAGCTTTTTTTTTTTTTTTTTTTTTTTTTTTTAGCTGATCCAAAGTTAACAGCCAGGGTATGGTGGAGATTGATAGATCTAATTTGTCAAAGTTTTAATCCATGGCTCTATTGACCCTGTGCCAGTTACAGCCTATCCTGGTCTTATACACTAAAGGAAGTATTAGGAAACATGGGACAATTCACTTTGAATACTTCCAAAGGGCATCTGTATAAAAAAATAATATGAAGGGCAGTGACTGTCACTCCATTTAAATTATACTTAAAAAGTCAGACAGTGACATGCGAAGTGTGGTGTCTGAATTGCCGGTTCCCCTTTGCTCTCCCTTCCCCTGCTACTTTGACCATTTTCTGCTCATGTAGGCAGGAAGCTCTTGATGAAAATAGTGTTTTTGAAATTTTGGTCTACACATCTGCCAAAACTTTAGGAATTACTATTTCATTAGTATTACTATTATCATCATGATAATTATAACCTATTTCAGGTGAGGAGAAAAAATTAATGAGAATGTTAGCTCATTTTGCTTTCTCATGGTACTGTTACAACCACCTTTGGTTTGGAGAGGAGGTTGTGGAAGAAGTATCACCTTGGAGTAATTTGGAGCCCCTGAAGTGTAATGAGGTGGACTTTAGGCCTTTACACAAACCTCAGGGCCGGCACCTTAGGAGCTGTGCCTTTCCTACTCTTCTATCACTCAAGGGCCCTCATTGGGGAAGAAAATGAACAGTGGCTGAGATACAAGGCAGAGAGTTCAATCTGGCCCACCACATTTTATCTACTGTCTTTCTTTGTCCACCTGGTATTTATCCCAGATATGTGAGGAGTACCCAGAGGAAAGGGGCCAAATGATATAGTGGGTGCTCAGTAAAAATCTGCTTAATGACTACATGCAGAAATTTTTGTTGTTACCTCTGTTTAGAATGAAGGTTTTCTTTCTTTTCTGCCAAAAAGCAAGGGTGTAAGTTAGAAACAATGCAAGAGGTGATACTGCTGCCCCTGGGGAGGACATGGTTAATGGTGTGGAGAGGAAGGGTGGAAGGCTTACCTTGCTCTGTGTATCTTCAGCTTTGAGGAGGGCGGCAGGAGGAAGTGTGGCCAGTACTGGCCTTTAGAAAAAGACTCTCGGATCCGATTTGGCTTCCTCACAGTGACCAATCTAGGCGTGGAGAACATGAACCATTATAAGAAAACAACGCTAGAAATTCATAACACAGAGGTAAATCCAGGTTTCTATTTTCTCACTTTTTTGAAGCTAAGGGAGAACTATTACTGTAAAGAAAATATCCAAAGGGAAATAGGCAGGATTCCAGGGGGCTTATAAGTTACGTCCATTTTTCTGGGAAGAGGATCAGGATATTTAATTCAGAGCCAATATAACCATATTATTGCAACACAACAGTGGCATTACGTAGTAATAAAACTTAGAAGAAATCTGGATCTTACAAATAAGAATTCTGCCCTTTCCAAACATTAAATCTTTCCTTTGGGTTTGTAGAGAAGCAGTTGTGGAGAAAGTTGAGGGTGGTAGGCAGGAATCTTGGTAGTAGAGATCCCAGGATGTCAAGAACTAGAAAAGCTGAAGGTAGTCAGGGCAAGCAGAAATGACCTCACTAACTTTTTTTTCTTTTTCTATCCAAGGAGCGGCAGAAACGCCAGGTGACTCACTTTCAGTTCCTGAGCTGGCCCGATTATGGTGTCCCCTCATCAGCGGCTTCCCTCATTGACTTCTTGAGAGCAGTCAGGAGCCAGCAGAGGTTGGCCGTCAGCAGCATGGGCGCACACTCCAAAGGGCAGGACCCTGAACCACCCATTGTGGTCCATTGCAGCGCAGGCATTGGCAGGACAGGTAATGAGGCACCTTATGCAGCTCTCATGGCCTCCGGAGGCAGTAAAGGTGGGAGAGGGATAACCAAGCTCTTCATTGCAGGTTGAGAAAATTTGGTCCAGTGGTGGTGAATTGCCATGGAAAATTCTTTAAATGTATTTTTGGTATCCCTAGTGCTAAGTGTGTGTCCAGAACATACACTTCACAAGCCAAGTCCTCTGGGGGTTGATGCTTTATACATCCATCAGCATGATCATCTTCTGACCCCATCAGTCACCCGGGTGTCTCAGTGAGCTCAGCTGTGCTGTTGCTTCCTTCCCATCTCTCTCCCTGGGGAGGTCTCCACCTTGCTTTATCTCTCCATTCTGGATCCAGTTAGCAACTTTAGCCTTAAGGGGATGATTATTGAAGGGACTGCTGGCATTTCTCGTTAGAGATCCCTTTAGGAGAAGATCAGGAAGAATAGGTTTGTGTTAGGCCTCTATGGAGAAATTGTAGAGTCTGAAAATTAGGGCCCAGGTGTGGGAGGGCTGTTGTTCTATCAGGATTGTCACTTTCCCACCTTTTCCTATTACCTCCATATATATGCCCTCTCATTTCTCTGGCTTCCAGCACTCACTGTGCCCTCCTCCTTGACTCCTTTCAGGCCTAAGGCCCCTTGCCTATAAATTCAGCAATCTAGTCCTCCCTGGGTTATTTGGTAAAAGGGTGGGGAGAAGAGAGGTAGGTCAGATATGACTACTTCCTTTCTTCCTTCAGGTACCTTCTGCTCACTGGACATCTGCCTGGCACAGTTGGAGGAGCTTGGTACCCTTAATGTGTTCCAGACGGTGTCCCGCATGAGGACCCAGAGGGCCTTCAGTATCCAGACCCCTGAGCAGTACTATTTTTGCTACAAGGCAATCCTGGAGTTTGCAGAAAGGGAGGGCATGGTGCCATCCAGCCACAACATCCTGGCTATGGAGAGTCAGTAACTGTCCCATGAACTTCCTCCTGCTAGCCAGCCTTCTTCCTTAAACTCCCTGGACACCGCTGAGCCTATAGGCTGCCATCAGTTACACTGAAGCCATGGATGAACCTCTTTCTTGTGTTTCCCGGTGTACTCCAGACTCCTGGTGCAAGGCAGCCTTTCCCTTTGGCTAGGTAGATGTGGTGAAATGGTTACTAGAAAGGGCCAGCAGCAATGTGTTCTTAATTCCTAGCACCTGCCATTGAACTGTGCCTTATTAAAACCAAATTGTGGCTATTGATTTTTGCCAGAGGCTCTAAGCAAGGTAAGTGGGAAAGGAAACTCCCTCCCCCTTTCCCAATGCCTTCTCCTTCTGGAGGTCCCTTTCCCATTCCTTCCCCATTGCTAGGATTTGATGGGGAGGTTTGGTGAGCATCCACCTTCCTTCCCAGAAAGCTTGACCAAGTTATATGTTCTAGAGAACGTCCCGAGTGCCAAGCACGTTTATACCTAGAGCGTGTATTCGAGTCTCTTCTGTTATTCTCTGTGTGTGTGTGTGTGTGTGTGCACTTATGTGTATGGGTCCATATGTACGTGTGTATATAATATATATTGTATCTGACAATATGGTGGTATTCTATAAATACATATACACACAGTTACTCCTTTATAAAAGTTTCTGGGGCTCCATGTTGCAGTTTAGGACTCATTGCTTCTTCTGCCCTACTGTTTATCCCGGACTAGCTGGGGTTGGGGATCATGTCTCCTGTTGTCAGACCACAGAGTAGTGGAAGAGGACACAGGTACATCTATTCTTCGTGTTTTTGCCACAGGCTTTCATCCTTATGTCATGACTTATCTCACTCCAGAATGCTACCTTTTGGAGCCAAAAATACTGGTTTGTGGTGACACTGGTTTAATTCAGCATGGATTGCCCTTCCCTAATGTTTTCCTCTGTTTACTTTGCTGATTTTGGTAATAGACCTCCACTGTGATTCTCTTTTCTCTTCCTATCCCTCGGGGATTGGAGCCTGGGAGTAGACATGAACTCACTGATCAGCCAGAGCCAAAAGCAATTTCTTAGAAGGAAAGAGAAGGAGCCTAGGCATGAGAAAGAAAACTACCATGAGAATCTTTCCCTGGGAGAATGTACTAGGGTCCCTTTTTATTTTACCAAAAGGTTCCTTTCCTTATGCAGCTTGGTCCTATCCACTCAAATAACCATTTCTTTCTGCCTAGTAGCCTGCCAGACCCTGGCGCTCAAGCTAGGTGGGCTCTATGACAGAAAAAATCTTAACTCCCGGCTGGGTATAGCAGTGCCCCTGCAATTTCTATTTCCTTCCCATTCACCCAACCTATCCCTGTCTGCTCCCAGCCTACTAGCCTGATGTGTCAGGGATGGAATTGAGTCCCCAGTGCTCTATATTCCCAAGAAAATCCCAGGAACCCTTAAAGCTTCCTCCATCACAGATGAGGTTGGTAGCTGATCAGACCTCGATAATTTTATACTGTTATAAGCTCTTGAATGTATATGTTCTTATTTTACAATATTTTCCTTTTGTATTTAATGTCAATGGATTGAGTCAGATTCAGAAAATAATTGTAAATGTTCATATTCAGTATCTTATACCAATAGTTTTGTGTTTACATATAAATATACTGACATGATCAAATCCTTTTAGCTTCATCAATTTGGTAGCATTGTGGGGCTGGGAAGGTAAGGAAAGGGTGTAAGAGCTGGCCTGGGAGGGATAGAGAGGCAGGGAGGGACCCAAGGCCTCAATATCTGAGAGTCATACCTGTAGGCCAGTAATGGCAAACCTATGACACGTGTGTCAGAGGTGACACACGAACTCATTTTTTTGGTTGATTTTTCTTTGTTAAATGTCATTTAAATATATAAAATAAATATCAAAAATATAAGTCTTTCTTTTACTATGGTTACAAATATCAAAAAATTTCTATATGTTACACGGCACCAGAGTTAAGTTAGGGTTTTTCAAAATGCTGACATGCCGAGCTCAAAAGGTTCACCATCACTGCTGTGGGCCATACCTGTAGGCCATGACCTTAGCTCTGGGCAGAAATAGGGAATCAGTACCAGTTGACTGCTTATGGAGTGCCAATCTCTATGCTTGGTGCTTTTCTTCTCATTACCTCACTCAAACCTTACAATAATCCAATGAAAGATTATTCTCTCTCCATTCTATCCTGTACAGATGGAGGAGGTGAGGCCCAGAGGGTCACCGTGATTTGCTCTAGAACTAGAGCTGAAGTTGGTCTGCTTACAAAGCCTTCGGCCTCTTCACTGTAATGCTTTCTCAAAAATATAGTGTTTTGTCTTTTGAAACTACATCTTTTTTGTAGTTCTCTTTCAGAGCATAAACAGTTCTTAAAATTCCAGGTCATTGATCTTCAGCTCATGTTGCATGTAGTAGACTAGAAGGGTGACAGAGTTGGTGACCGATTCTCCGAAATAGGACCTCCTTGTGTAGGGTCTTTAGGTCTGTAGAGTACTGAAAGGGTGATTTTCCTAGGGACACTACATGCTTATGGGTACACTCGTGTTTGTGGGAAGATCTTGAGTCACTTGCATCTCTTTCTTAGAATGGAACAAGAAACTTTATCCATACAGGCCTACTCCCCATGCCAGAGAGCTACTCCTTATTGACAGCCTGCCAAGTTGGGATTGTTCTGGCCTGGAATGTGTGCAAATATTGGGGTGTTCTTAAAAATTATAGCAGTTAACATTTACTGGGTGCTTGACTGTCCAGGTGTTTAAAGTGCTTTCTAGGTATTATTTCATTCACCCTAAAATTTATA
>NW_006298971.1:377150-383736 GCF_000327345.1 Myotis davidii | reverse complement strand
GCCAACAAATTTTTCTTGAGTTTCTGACTTTAGAGCTGAACTGTAGAGAAAATAATTAAGCCAGAAAATGACTGATCATTTGACTGATCAAATGACTGGATGATTCTTTTATTCTCTTGGGGGCAAAAGGCATAAGCGCTGAACAGAGATACCTGAAATCTGAGAGATCAGAGAGGGCAGGGTTTTGGTGAAATGTATAGGAAATAGGATTAAATTATAAAGGATCTATCTGTAGGAAATAGACTTGAACTGTCATTTATTTGAAGAGACTGTAAACCATTGCTCTGTAAATTCAGGTTACTCATGAGCTCCTCCTTGCATGTCTGAGTGTTGGCGAAGTTATCACTTGCAAGAGCTCCATAAAGATGCAGATGCCTGGATCCTGCCCAGTACGTGATTAAGTAACTGACAGAATAAGCCAGGTATCGGAAGCACTGTCTTTGTCCATATCCCTGACTCTGAGGAAGGTTAGTAAATTGATGTCTTCCAAATCTTAAAGAGATCAACAGCCCCATTACCATAGTTACTTGTAGCTTTCACCACTGGGAAGATAATCAGTAGGCTCAGTGTGAGCCTATCCATTTTAAGTGTTAAAGGAGGCAAAAAAGGGGAAGACAGAAAAGAAGCCCCAAATCTGTTCAGGAAGTCAAGGCTTTCACACAGGAGATTTGGTGAACAAAGCAAGAGAACCCACAATCAAATGCTGGATTGTACAGTTGCGAACATAAGATGAAAAAGTGTTTGGGGAAGAGAGCATCATGGTCTAACTCAGGCTTCTATTCTAATTTGATTGCTATTTTTCACCTAATTTATACTTCTGCTAGCATTGGTCCCTTTATCCTGCCCATCCCTGTAAGCTAGGCTGGGACTCCTGAGGTGAAAGATGCCCCAGCACTCACAGCCTAAGAGATCCGTCATTGTCAGTCTCCACGTCACCATTTGCAGGTAAATGACAAAATGGGACTGGTTCTTGGGAAGCTGAACTATTTTAGCATTGTAGCTTGAGGAAGATGGGACTCCTGTCTTTAAAGGTGTCCCCTCTCTAGAAATAACCAGACACACATATGGAAATGCACACATCAGAGACCTGGAGGGAGGGGGGCCAGATAGAAACGCTGGCCTAGAGTGATGAGCTATTTGGTAATTTCGAGGTCTCACCACTTAACCCAAGTCAAGTCCTAGCTTCTTTTGGTAAAATAAGAGGCCACATTAGATGATCCTACTACAGGCCCTCCAATTCGAAGGATCTAGTTCTTTGCTGGAAGTGAATATATGCAGAGGAACCATTAGGACCTTCTCCTAATGGTCAATTCCCACTTTCCTATATTCACTCAGTTCTCTACCCACTTGGCCCCCAACTTGGAAAAGAGGTCAAATAACCCTATAATCCATAGACCTTTAAGGCTTTCATGCTGCTCCATGTGGGGCAGACAGAGTGACTTAGAGTCAAGGAATGAACCAACTAAGGACCCAAGCTCCCAGCCAAGGTCATAGATTTATTTGTCTCAGGTCTTGGTCACTACCCACTTAGTACTGTTAGCTTACCGAGGGCATGAGCTAAAGCTTGGGAACCAGATTTTCTCTTGGGAGGTATCTGCTCCCATAATTACCATCACAAAATAGTGGTGAATATTAAACATATTCAACTACACTGCTCTTAACCACAAAGACTAGGTCTTCTTCAGAAATAGGAATCTGGAACTCAGAAACTTGCTGCAGTGTTTACTTTCTCTCTGCCTGTCATCACAGCTTTCATAAAATGCTTCCTTCTGTTTAAGTTAAATCTACATGCTGCAATCTTTTACACTCATATTTTTTCTTCTAAGGCCAACATAGACATAGTTGACTGAGAGCAGTGATTCCTTTTCAACAATTTAGGATGCTATGTTCCTGATAGTTGTTAGGACTAAGATGAAGATGAAAGTAAGAAAGCAAGACAGTGAGATGCAGAGATGGTCAGAGTGCACAGTGTCCATCGCCCACTCAGGTTCACTTCTTTCTACACCTCCCCCACATCTGAACCTGGTTATGTCTCTAAGCTAATGTAGTTGTCCAAACCTCATGATTTACAGATGTGCAGCCTGTTTGTCCTGTGGGGTCTCTGTTTTACTTCCTTGACCTTTAGTGAATACCTGTTCTGTGGCCAGCAGCCAGTGGACATACGGAGTCTGATGTTCAGGGCAGATACTGTGCTGGAGATGTCAGTTGGGGACTTAGTTTGGATAGAAGCTAGGATCCTTGGAAGTGGGTGAGAACAGAGAAGAATGAAGAGGGCAAGAAGAGAGGAGACCCTTGAGAGCCACCAACATTTAAGGGAGGATGAAGAAAATCCTATGAAAGATTGTGATTAATAGAGGTAACCAAGGACAAAGCTGGGCTGTGTTCTCATAGACTGGTGAGCAGTGAGAAGTGGCTAGGATGAGTGAACAGGATTCAGAAATGTAGGTTCATCAGCCTTTTCAGGGGCCCGGGAGGGGTGTGGGGGAAGGAGTGGGTGACAGGGAGGAGGCATGTATGGGAGGTAAAGGAATAAAGACAGCAGTGGTTGGGCTGTCTCTGCTTCAATCAATGCAAGGCCCACCTTTCTCTCTTATATATTAGGCCTCTGATTAAGATTTCATTTGAACAAAGGAATCTGCTGCTTTTTAAAAAGATAAAAAACCACAACTGATTCACAAAAGGAAATACTTTGAAACAAAGGGAACCTGGAGAACATACTGTTTTATCTATTTTCTAGATTTGGGCTGGAAGTGATCCAGAGGGGTAAATTAATGTTCAATGAGGGGAAGACACTTCAAGGCAATACCTAGCAGTCTTAACACCCACTAAAAATCCCAAGCCTGGCCCAGCCTTTGTGGCTCAGTGGTTGAACATTGACCTATGAACCAGAAGGTCACTGGTTCAATTCCCGGTCAGGGCACATGCCTGGGTTGTGGGCTTGATGCCCAGTGTGGATCATGCAGGAAGCAGCGATCCCCAGTGTGGATAGTGCAATAGGCAGCTGATTAATGATTCTCTCATCATTGATGTTTCTATCTATCTACTCTCTTCCTCCTAGGAACCAATAAAAATATATTTTGTGGAAAAAAAATCCCAAGCCTCCAAAGCCACCCATATATCAGAAGTATGGAATATGTACAACATAAGCCAACTGGTTTCCAGAGAAATGGAGTTCATTCATGCAGTGGGATTGATGGGTCTGTTTGGCCTGTCCTGGCTTCCTCTCAGATTTTGCATTTGAATTTTCAGAAGAGGGAGCAGCAGATGAGATTAAGGAGAAAAAAGTCTGAGGACTCTTAACTAAATGCTGAACATACTTTTTTTTAAATCTCACAGCCCACTACAGTTCTTAGTTTATAGATAAGAAAATTGAAAAGATAAATAAGTAACTTGTCAAAAAGATAAATAAGTCAAAGATATCCAGCTAGGAAGTAGGTAACTGGGATTCTGAACAATAGCTTGAGCGTTTCCCCTTGAACCTGGGTTGGAGTGGGGATCAAGAATACCCTCACCTAGATATTCCCAAACTGGCAATGGTCGGTCTATAAGCCAGCACTGGTGTTATCGGTAGAAGTGGGGTATCCCTTTACACACTGAGTGCTGGATATGGGGTCCTTATGATATTTAGAGAAAGAATTTTCTTAGACTTGCATGGGAGGATGAGTGATTTTTTATTTGCGTGGAATTATATCCCTGGGTTTCCAAAGTCCCATTTCCCTACTTCCACACCTGGAAGAAGTGTAGCTGGGGTTTCAGTAGAGCTAAAAAGCAAAGCCAGTGTCCAGAGTTTCTGTTTCATGTTGGAATTGGGTCCGGTTTAGCGTTAGGCTAGTTGTAGTCCATTAGTCCATTGTGTGGTTCACATGGCTGTGAGTCCTATAGACAAATGCAGGGGAGCAAAGAGAGCACACCTCCTGCAACAAGAGTCCCAAAAGAACCAAGAGGGCCAGGAGCCAAGAGAGTGAACTCCTTTGTTCAGGGAATTAAGTATCCCCAATCTTCCCACGCTTATGGTGGCCATGCCTACTTTGGTCAATAATCTGTTCCCAGGTGTGACTGACAGCCAAAAGTACCTTCCGTATTTCACTCAGACTCTACTGGACATGTGTCTATCTCCCTCTCCCTACCCCTCCTTCAGTCCCTTCCCCCAGTGATCTGCAGGGAATAGACCAGTGGCTCACTGGGGAATGTTAAACTGCAGCTTCTTAGCAAAGCTGCACAAGTGACATGCCTATAATATTTGGCCCACTCTTTGCTCCTTCCTATTGTTAATAACTAAATTAATTACAACAGTATCACTGACACTGACATCTTTTTACAAAGTCACTGAAGTGCAGGGCCTGTGTCTCAGTCATCCATACCATAAGACCCTAAAGAACTGTTTCCTTTCTGTGAATGAGGGTGGGTGGATGTGAGTGTGAGATGTCTGTGAGACACAGGGTGTTTGAAGGTGTGACAGTTGTGAGTATATGAGAGCTGAAGAAGATACACACACACACACACACACACACACACACACACACGGATGACAAATCTTGCTTCTTCAATGATAATATTTTTTGAAGGGCCAGAAATCATTTAGACCTATCTGGGGACAAACTGCTCTTGGAGTTAGGGAGGTAAAGAGTGTGGAGTAAGTGGGGAGGCTCTTTTGCTCCAGAAGTCCCAGCCTAGATCATGGGCCTTAGCATTTATGAAGACAGCACATGGGGAGATGTTAAAGCTCAGGTTTTAGGCCCACACATACTTGCCTTGGTGACTTGGGCAGATCACTCCACTACTCTGAGCCTCAGTTTTCTCAGCTACAACAGGACAGTCATCCCTAACACACAAAAGAGGCCTCTGGGAATCAGAACCTGGCTTCTCAATGTGACTTCTCCAAGGAAGGCCCTTACCCAGATCCATTTACTTCTTTGTCCTCACTGATAGGGTAGAGGAAAGAAAGGTGGGGTGGATGCAACCTTAAATGCAGCTTGGAGGACCAATATCGCCAAATCAAACAGTAAACCCTCAATTTTTTGGACTTTGATTTAACTGACTTCGGATTTAATGGACAAAATTTCTTCTCCGTATGTCATATGTGAAAATTAATACCCTGTTAATTTTAAAATGCTTTTAACCAAGATTTACTTATAATTAACAGGTTGGGTTTTTTTGTTATTAATTCATTGTTATTTTTAACAAATTTTAGTGACTAGGCCATATGTTGGAAAAAACACTGTAGTAATTTTGCAGACATAAATAAATATTACACATCTACAACTATAGTCTACATATTTAAACCTAAGAGTCACTGCTCATAAACAATATTTGGAGAATGATTAGCATATGATCCTGTGCAGGATCATACAGCATCATGCCTGGTAATTGATTCTGTTGTCATGTTGTGTGACTTTCTGTGTCAGTTTTTCAATTAAAAAAATATATGTTTTTATTGATTTCTGAGAGAGAGATAGAAACATGAGTGATGAGAATCATTGATCAGCTGCCTCCTGCACGCCCCCTACTGGGAATCAAGCCTGCAACCTAGGCATGTGACCCAGAGAATCTCACCATGATCTCCTGGTTCATGGGTTGACGTTCAACCACTGAGCCACACTTGGTGGGCTCTGTGGCAGTTTTAATACATGCAGGCTGATGTTCCCACATGCGCTAAGCCACACCCCAGATGTATGCATTTGTTTACTCACAGTGACTGGTTAATGCACACATTTACTAGACCTATTCAGTATAAATTTCAAATTACACGCCCTAACTGGTTTGGCTCAGTGGATAGAGCGTCGGCCTGCGGACTGAAGGGTCACGGGTTTGATTCCCGTCAAGAGCATGTACCTTGGTTGCAGGCACATCCCCAGTAGAGGGGTGTGCAGGAGGCAGCTGATCCGATGTTTCTGACTCTCTGTCCCTCTCCCTTCCTCTCTGTAAAAAATCAATAAAGTGTATTAAAAAAAAATTTAAAAATTACAATAATACATATAGGAAACTTTTCTGTGAAATTAAACTTTTCACACATACTTAATTATAATTACACAAACATGTCTACATGAGTAAAAACAGGTTAGCTATTTTATCAATTTTTTAACATACCCATTGGGAAAACCTACTTTATTATATAAGTAGAGGCCCGGTGCACGGATTCGGGCACCGGTGTGGTCCCTCAGCCTGGCCTGTGTTCTCATGTGATCTGGGACCCCTTGGGAGATGTAGTAGTGCACAAAGCGGCAGGCGGGCAGGGAGGAGTCCAAGCCCAGTGCTGTGCTGCTCCTGCTCATCCTGGCCCCCTGTGCCTGCTGCTGCCGCTCATTAGCGCTGCTGCGGAGGCAGGAGAGGCTCACACTAGCCCCCAGTGTCTGGCGCCCGTCGGTCAGCTGAGCAGCGCGTCTGCTGTGGGAGAGCACTGACCACCAGGGGGCAGCTCCTGCATTGAGAGTCTGCCCCTGGTGGTCAGTGTGCATTCATAGCGACAGATTGTTTGGTCACTTAGGCTTTTATATATATACTAGGGGCCCGGTGCACGAAATTCGTGCACTGGGTGTAGGGGGGGGTGTCCCTCAGCCCAGCCTGCCCCCTCTCACATACTGGGAGC
>NW_006298971.1:372064-376195 GCF_000327345.1 Myotis davidii | reverse complement strand
GGGAGCAGGACATCCTTAGTGCCGCTGAGGAGGCAGGAGGCGCCCCCCTATCCCATTGGCCCCGATCAGGGGTGGACTGGCCAGCCAACCTCCCACGGCCCTTCTGGCCAATCTCTCGCGGCCCCTCATCACCCAGCCAGCACAGTGGAGGGTTTCTGTGGGTGCCAGAACCCTTTGCTCGTTACCGCCTATCTGTACTGTCAGCTGTCAGCCTAGCTTGTGGCTGAGCAGAGCTCCCCATGTGAGAGCGCACTGACCACCAGGGGGCAGCTCCTGCATTGAGCATCTGTCCCCTGGTGGTCAGTGTGTCATAGCAACCAGTCATTCCCAGTTGTCCTGCTGTTAGGGTCAATTTGCATATTACCCTTTTATTATATAGGATAGAATAAATATATGGATTTTAGGCATTAATTGACACCCCTTACCCAAATTAGTCTGTTATATGGAGGTTTTACTACACTCACTTTCCCAAAGAGTCTAGGACTTGCTCTGCTATGCAGGCATCGATGTACTGAATCAGAAACAATTGCTAAACCCCTCCCAAAGGGTCTCCTGTGCTCGACTGTTGTGGTTGTCCTAGTGCAGTGGTCGGCAAACCGCGGCTCACCCGCCACATGCCCCTTGAGTGTGGCTCTTCCACAAAATACCACGTGCGGGCACGCACATACAGTGCAATTGAAACTTCGTGGCCTGCCCTAACCTGTTTGGCTCAGTGGATAGAGCGTCAGCCTGCGGACTCAAGGGTCCCAGGTTTGATTCCGGTCAAGGGCATGTACCTTGGTTCGGGGCACATCCCCAGTAGTGGGTGTGCAGGAGGCAGCTGATCGATGTTTCTCTCTCACCAATGTTTCTAACTCTCTATCCCTCTCCCTTCCTCTCTGTAAAAAATCAATAAAATATATTTTTTAAAAAAAAGAAGAAAAGAAAGAAAGAAACTTTGTGGCCTATGCACAGAAGTCGGTATCTCGTGGAAGAGCCACACTCAGGGGGGCAAAGAGCCCCATGTGGCTCGCAAGCCGCAGTTTGCCAGGCCGCAGTTTGCCGACCACTTTCTTAGTGAAACTCAGTCTAAGGCGTGTTCAGGAGGGGATTTCCACCAGCTTGGTGCACTTAGGAATATAGGGAGAATCAGTGAAGCCTGGTTCTCTTGAGTGGAATTAACTATTCTAATTGTAAATTCTCCACAAGTAACTTCATCCACAGTGTACCATGTGCTGTCCAGACTTATAATCAAGTGAATGGAGTCCCTAGGGAGCCCCCATTCTAAGAATAAATCTCAACCTTCATGGCCTTGCCAGGTGCTGGGCCTCCCACTGAATACACAGTCCTTATATCTTGGCCTTTCTACCTGCAGACCCTTTTCCCTCAGTGATTCTGTCAACCAAGCTATCACCCAGATTCTAGTGCCCGCTGCATCTTTATGACCCATTGCCCTTCCCAAATCAATATTTCTTCCCTCCTGCCCTCTCTCCTTAGTGTCAAGTTTCCTTCCCTGTGTGACCCCCTAGCCCCATGGACTCTTAAGTGAAAGAAGGGCTTTAGAGCTTGTCTTTCTACTTCAATTAACACCCCATTTCACAGGGGGGCAAAACAGGCCCAGAGGGAGGAAAGGACTTGCCTAAATATGTCACCAATCACTGGCCAGGCTAAATCTAGAACCCAGATTACCTAACCAATAGCCTCAAACTCTTCTCCCTCTTCAAACACCAGGCCACTGACTCCTTTCCCTCTGTTACCCACACAGAATCAGCCACCCAGTTCCCTTGAGAATTTCTCAAACACATCTCTCCTTTTTTATTCTTGCTTACCTATGGCCACTGCCCTGGTTAAGTCCTTATTACATCTCACCTGGATTGTTTGGACAGTCTAACCGGCAGCAGGCCCCCACCCTTTTTTTTGTTTTTTGCATTTTTGAGTTTATTTGAACCAAAGTGATGACACACTGGGGAGCAAGATACCAAATGCTCTCCTGCAGTCCCCATTCTGCCCACGGGACTCAAGGCCCTTCACATTCTGCACACAATACCTCATCCACACTAGTTACCTTTCCTGAGGAAGACTTTCCTAGTTTTTCTGGGTGCCTCAATCAACAGGTTCTTCTTCCTCACTATGAGCCCTGGCCTCAGGCTCAGCTCTGTTTAGCACAGACATGTGAGGTAGCCTCTCCCCCACTCAGAAACTCCTTTGGTTGAAAGTTATAACAATGTAAATTATTCAAGAAAGGATCTGAGTCAGAACTTTGACTTGAGGGCTGCTGAAGGTAGGGAAGGTTTTCTGGGTTGGGTTGCTGGGAGAGAAAAGAAGCCATCTCTTGGTTCTTCTCACCTACTTCTTCCACCAGAAGATGTACCTCTGCCTTCTCCAAACCCAGTATTTACAACAGCCTTTGTGCCTCACCTTGCTGCGTGTAAGTAGCCCTCACTTAACCCACCCTCAGAACCTACCAGGTACTGGAATGCTGAGTATCTGAATCCATAGTTCTGGGCCCGTAGTCTTATAACCATAGTCCTTATAAATTTTGTTGTGTAATTCTAAGAATTTTAATCAGGTATTAAAGTATTTTACTGTTTGGTCCCATCCTTGCAACCCTAATTTTCATGACTGTAGCCACACTTGAAGGCCCTTAATAATGTTTTGCATTTACTCCTTTGTGTCCTTTGTTGAAAATGACATACCTCTCCATTTCTGCCTGATGAAATAATTTAAGACCCAACTTGAGACCTGGCTGGGTAGCTCAGTTGATTCGAGTGTCCTGATACCCCAAGGTTTCGGTTCTATCCCTGGGACAGGACACATAAAGGAATCAACCAATAAATGTATAAATAAGTGGGACAACAAATTGATGTTTCACTCTCTCTCCTTTCTCTCTTCTCTAAAATCACTAAATTAAAAGAAATTATTAAAAAAAAGACCTAACCTGAGTACCACCTCCTCCATGAGGAAGACTTCCCTAGTTTTCTTCAGCTAGAAAGAATCTCCCTGCTCTAAGCTCCTATGGATATCTGTTTATATAAACATTTCTGCCTTGCTTTAGCTCCTTCTGTGGCATCTCCTCAGAGCCCTTGGAAGGTACAGAGCATGCATTTCATCTAGTCTCTGCCATCGCACCCAGCAGCAAGTGGTGTATGAATGTGTCTGCCTAACGCAGGGTAGGGCTCAGACTAGTGCCTGTTGCCTGAACGCAGGATTTCCTGCTTACACAGTTCATTTTTAGGCTGATGCCTACCAGAACGGGCCGGACACGGTTAGGTTACACAGCCAGGGGAGTCGGGATGCTCCAGCCAAACCCTAGAGTGTCCCTATCGCCTCCCTCTGCCCAGTTCCGAACGCGGTGCGGGTGTGAAGGAAGCGGGGCTGTAGTAGCCCCGTCGGCTCCTCCTCCGCGACCCCCGCCCCGCGGGTCAAGTTCCAGAAGGTCTCCCTCCAGTCCAAAGGCCTCAAGAAACTTGAGGCGGCGGTGTCGGAGAGACAGGGGCCTCTGCTACAGAAGCGCCTCCCACGCGAGGCTAGTTTATCTATTTATTTGTATTTATTTTGGAGGCAGGGGGGCGATCAATGAAGAGAAGGGGTGGGGCAAGCGGAGGGGGCGGGCCGAGGGTGATTGACGCCAGCGCCGGGGAGCCAATGGCCCATGGGGGGCGTTCTCCCCATTCAGGACTCCTCGCCAGGCTCCCAAGGTATGTTAAACAGCTGCTTTTAATTTGTTCTCCCCCAATCTCAAGCGTTTGGGGGGCTAGTTAGCCGGCCGATCGCTTTGGCCTGTCCGTCACGGTGCGGGCGCCGTGGGCCTCGGGACGAAACTAGGGGAGGCTTGGGGTCCGAGGGAGGCGAGGGCCAGGCCAGGAAAGAGATCTCTGCGTCGTCGCTCGCCAGTGTGTTTCCCAGCCAGGCGGGTTTCGTGGGCGGGTCGGCCCGGCCCGGGGTCGCCAGCGCGCCGGTGTGCTGCCTAGTTTGTTTCACTGAGCCGTTGGTTTCGGTTGGTTGCGGCTGGGGACTGGGTGAAGTGTCGGGCAGGAGGGGTCTCCCTTGAAAGCATTAAAAAATTATTGTAAAGGGAAAAGGGTGATTCTGCACACCGACTGAAGTGGGCCCGGGCTGCGGCGCGCGGGCTCGGCAGGGGCGGAGGCCTGA
>NW_006298971.1:368498-372004 GCF_000327345.1 Myotis davidii | reverse complement strand
TTTCGTTTCTATACGCAAACTGTAGGAGGGACGGTGGGCGCGCTCCTCAGAGGCGCGAGTGCCTGGGGCCACGGTTGTTATGGACTCTGGGGGCGGGGGCAACGCGGGGGAGCCCGCCAGGCCGCGAGCTCGCGCCAACTCGGTCCGCGGCTGTGGAAAACCTCCAACAACTCGGTGGCTTCGACCCGTGCCCCAGCTGATCCCACACACAAGGAGCTGCCTCCTTCCTCGCCCACCCCAAGGCAACAGCCGAAGGGGCGGGGGCGCGGCTTATGAGCGTACCCACGGGGGTTAGTTGAGAGGAGCAGTGAAGGTCGGAAACTGGGAAAACAGTCTCCACGCTCAGACTCGGGAAAAGGAAATGCATCAGCAGGCGGGGAGAGCGTCTCTGAGAGAGGAGGCGCAGACGCCGGGCCCAAGTCGGGCCCAGCCGCTCCTGCCTCCACGCCTCAGCCTAGCCTGTTTACTATCTACTGCGACAACCGCCTGTCCACAGACCCGGAGGAGAGCTGGGGGGCGGGGCCTTTCCCCCTCTCTTCCACCCATTTCGGGCTCCTCCAGAGGGCCCGCCTTCTCTTGTCTTCCACTGGATGGGCGGTGAGACTCCCTTTTTTCCTTCTCGGTTATTGATTGGATAACCTTCTTCCGAACTCCGCCTATCGGACGCTGGGCTGGAGTTTAAGTTCGAGGATTTTTTTTTTTTTCGTGAACGGAGGAGGAGGGATTCCTACGGCCTAACGCGAGGCGCAAGGTCCCTCCCCTACTTCTGATTGGTGGGATAGATAGTCCCGCCTTTGGCGTAGCTAGCTTGGAGGAGGAAGTCCACCCCTGTTCCCCGCCCCCTCTCAGGTTGTAGGCGCACTAGACCACTGGTGAGGCCCGCCTTGCTCCTTAGAAGTGTGTCCCGCCCGGAAGTCCCGGCTTTGGAGTTGGAGCCCGTGGCAAGGCGAGGCGAGCCAAGAAGTCACACAATGATTCATTCCACCGAGGCTCGATATCTAGTAGCCTTTGCGATGAAGTTAGGGGTTGACGGTGCGGAGAGAATTGGGGGGTGGGGGCTTAGTTCCGGTTGATCAGCGTGGGTTAGAAGGAGAGAGTGGGATCTGCCCTTCCGGGCGAAGTATTAAAGTACTGACCCTGCGGTCTGGCTTATTCCTACGCCCTTGGACTTTTTAAAGATCGTTCTCTGTTTAAGCTTGAAAATGCTGCGGCCGTTGTGTTTTCTTCCCAGCGTAAGGCAGCCGTTGTCCTTAGTTGTATTTATCTAAAACTCTAAGCAACCTATGTATGGTTGGTCTGGAGGCCTCAGGCAAGATCCAGAGCAGCTCATCCCCTGTTGACGGGATGAATCCTGCTTGGGTTCGAAGTGGTCAGGTGGGAGTGCAGTGTGGTACAACAGTGCAGGGAGCGGGGTCGACCTAGAGTTAACAGCCCTCGGAAATGCCGCTTCTTCGAAACCAAGGGTTTGGTCCGGGGTTCCCTTTCCTCGGTGTGACTTATTTTTAGAACTCTATTGGGCAGGACTGGATCCCAGCGAGGCTGCTTCCATTTGTCGGCTGCTCCTGAGGTTCAGAATTAGCTGCCTTGTCCTTGTGGCTTGAAGCCGTCCTTCGAGTCAGGTCCACCTGTTGCCGGCGCTCATTCCTTGCCGTCTCCGCCGGATTGGGTAGGGCGGGCACGTTAGGACTTAGGTTTCTGGGGCCTGCCACTTGTCTAGTAGGCTCTCTTGGAGTAGCCTTTGGCTGGAGAGAGCGGGAAAACTCTAGTCCCGCCCCCTTCTCTTCTGGCGCTCAGTGAGCACCCTCCAAAACTTGGCTAGCATCAGTTCTCCGCCCTATTTGATGAATGAATAAAAGCAACCTAAAGACTTATAGCACTTTGTGTGTTCGAAGCACTATGGCAAAGAGAGGGCTTAAGGATTGCCATTAATCCTCGCTTTCCAAGGAGAAGGTGAACAGCCGTTCTTACTATCTTTTGTCCCCAACTCTAATTTTTATCCTTTTTCTGAAGTTTGACTGAAGGTTTATTTATGCCATGGCCTGTTTGGTCTACTTCCTCAGTTCTTCCAGTCTGAGGATGCCTCTAGATCTAACCTGGAGATCGCGAGTGCCTTTTGCTTCACGCTCCGTCTCCCAGGGCCATGGCTGTTAGAGCCCTGCCTTCATTTTTATTATCTCCGCCCCCTTAAGACTGCTTTTTCAGGTTTATGGAGAAGTGTGCTGCGGGTTGACAACCCCTGGGGCTATTTCTCGGCTTTGATCTCCAGTTCTTATTCTGCACCCTCCTTACTAAAAGGAATTGTCGGCTGCTCCGGATATTTGTGTTTACGAGGAGGCAGCGTGAAGAAATGTAAATTATAAAGAGTGAATGGGATAGGAAGGATGAAGTTCTCTTTCTCTGTATAGGGGGCGGGGTTTACCCAAGGTGGTTGTGCCTGCCGCTGCCTCTCTCCTAATCCCAGGGATAGAATCTTGGCTATGGAGGGCGGCACCTCCTGTTTCGGCACTGGAACTCTGCGTTCAGTCTCTAGTGTAAACATTCCACAAAAGGACTGCTAAGGTTCAGCCTCCTCGCGCGGGGCGGAGTCAGCTCCTTCGTGGACGGGTGTCCTGGCCAATGGGGGCCTCTATCAGGCGAGAGCTATCCAATACAATGGCTGGGGCGGGGCATGGCCCGGCAGTGTGATAGGAGGAGCTTGTCTCACGGACATTTTATCCCACATCGATTACTTACCTTCCTAGGGCAGTGGGAGAGCCTTCCAATGCGATGATCGGCGAGGGCGAGAGCTGACTTGTTGGGTCTGTAGCTGAGACAGCATGGGGCGTGATATGTGAAGTCCTCCAATGAGACGTAAAGGAGCTTTTATGCTTCCTCCAATAGTGTTGCGGCTTGGGGGTGGGATTCAGCAATTCATCTCCAATAGGCGGGGTTGAGTTTGGGTAGCTCCCCGCCAATAGGGGCGTGGAGAAGGTGAGCGATTTCCCCCTCCCCTCCCTGCAGAGGGGGAGGGCATAATGTAGACAGGGCACAGCGATTGGCTAAATCTTTGACAGATAGGTTATGCGACCTTTGGCAGAGCGAAGCTGAGTCTTCCCTATGCGGGGCGGGCCGGCGGAGTGGGCGGGATTTCCCGGGTAACAGAGAAGCGGCCGCGGCGGTGGAGGCGGCGGAGACGGTTTCTCCATCTCACCCCCCCTCCCCTTACCCCTCAGAGTTTCCCTCCCTCCCTCCTTCCCAGTCTGGGCATCGGGGCCTGTGACCGCTTCGTTAGCGGAGAGGGAGCTGCCAGTCCTCTTCGGTGGGCCTATGCCCTGCGCCGTTCGCGGGGCCTCATGCTGAGAGGGACACGCAGTAAGAAGCGGTCGTAGCAGCTTTGCGGTGAGAGCACGCCGGGCCGGGGATCCTGGTGGCGGGTAACGCGGGACTCGAAGGTGTGTATTTTTAAGGGGTGACTGACCTTCTCGGCTTCCCGTAGAGCCGGCGGACGGGAGGTGTGTGGTTGTGTG
>NW_006298971.1:334091-367994 GCF_000327345.1 Myotis davidii | reverse complement strand
CGACGGGGCGGGGCGTGGGACGAGAGGGGGTCTCCCGCGTGGGGCTGGGAGGAGGCCGAGAGGGTGCGTGAAGTCCGCCTTCTTGGGATCCGGTTGGCCGGAGAGGCTGTATGGACAAATGATGCCACGCCCCCTGGCCACCCTTAACCGCTCCCCCCCCACCCCCACCCCCAGTTTCTTCCTCCTGGGCACGCGAAGCAGGGCTCGGAGGATCCCGCTGTCTGGAGTCGCGCCGCCCCTTCCTGTCCGACCCGAGCGGTGGCGGTGTCATGAACTGTTCTAGTGTTGTGCGGTGCCTGTTGCATGGGGCACGAGGGCCCCGTGCTGGAGCTGTTGTCTCTGTCTTGGTCCTTGCAGTGAGGATGGCACCGCACATCTTGGAGAATGGGAGCGTGGTCGTCACCACTCTCCTCTTGGTTGTACTTTGGGGGATGAGGTTTTTTGGTTGAAGTCTGCTGTCGAACTCTGCTCGTGCTGTGATCATAGTTGGGGGAAGGACGGAGAGAATTGTCAGAGACTAGAAATGTAGCCGGGGACAGGCTTTTCTGTAGTTCCCTTGATGTTCAGTTACCGTGGTTATACGGGGCGGGCTTTCCTTTGAGCCAATGGGGTGATGGGTATAGTTAGAGTTAGCCACTGTTTGGGTGCCTTAGGACTTCAAACACAGCCATGAAAAGGCTGTGGAAGCTCCTGCTCGTCATAAGGCTCAGGTTTCGAAAAGTGTTAGATTTACATTTGATATTAAAATGACCTGTTTATAAAAGATGGTGGTTTATTTAAAAACTCATATTTTGCATATAATACTTTGGTTTCTTCAACCTTTAAATTTGTTAATGCATTCTTTGTACAGGTGGTTCTTCTGCTTAATTTTACAAAGAAATGAGTTGCAATTTAAGTAACAATAGGTGTTCTTGAAAAGTTGGTTTTATGTTAGAACATCTAGACCAATTTTTGTTTGTAGTTTGTAAAATATATGTTCATGCCCTGTTTTATTACAGAAGAAGGGTGAAGTCGAGGACTAGTGCAGAGTTGTTTGTGACATGTAGCATTGCCCCTACAATGTGAGTTGGGGATTTGCCTTAGGACACTTCAGGTTTAATAAACCATTTCAGTTGAGATTTTGCTCTGACATGATGCATTCTCTTTTCTTATGAGAAGTTGTTTTTGATAGTTTTCATGAGAAAATAAACATTGAATGAATGTGGGTTTTGGTGTGTTTGTTTTTTTTTTAAATTTACTAACATCTGAGCAAGCCCTCTGGCTAATTGTCTGAACTAAAGTTAAATTCTGGATTTGTGCTTTGCTTAGTTAGGACTGAGAGCTTGGTTCCCCGGGGCTAGACACGTGTGGAGAGAGTAAGCCCCACCTTTTCAGCTAACGAAATAGGAGTGGCAACAGTAGCTTTTTGGTTTGATTTAATGGTGGCTATAATATAATTGGTTTGGAGATGAAAACCTGGGTGTTTTTTCTGATACTATAAACTGACAAGATAGTGAAATAGTGGAGAATTTACTACTCAGGATTGGTCAACACATGGTTGTTCCCACTATTTGCAATGCTCTGTGCTGGGAAATGGAAGACCTAATTCTTGCCTTTAGAGAACGTTGTTTATTGGTGTGGCAAGGTCACAAATCCCCACATAGGCATTGAGAATTCAAATAAGAGCCTTCACTGGATAGTCAATGGATAGTCAGCACTTGGACTGAAGGGTCCCAGGTTCAATTCTGGTCAAGGGCAGGTTCCCTGGCCCTGGTCAGGGTGTGGCCAGAGGTAACCAATCGATGTGTCTGTCTCACTCACATCAATGTTTCTTTCTCCCTCTCCCTCTCCTTTCCACTCTCTCTAAAAATCAATGGAAAAATATCTTCGGGTGAGAATTAACAACAAAAAAAGTAAGAACTTGGATATAGTGTCCTAGGAAAGTTTTCATAAATGTTTCTTACGTATCCAAAAATCACTATTATATATTATGTAGCTTGTCAGAATTAAAGATCTTAGATAGATTGGCATTTTATAATTAAGAAGATAAGATTTGTACTTAAAGATATTTTTTCTTTTTTAAGGAAGGAGGTGTATAGTAATTTGATAAAATTCCTGGCAAAGCATAGTCCTGTTTACATCTTCAGTGCAAGCAGACAGGATACTGGAGAACTGTGCAAAGCTGATGTTAATGGCTGTGAATTTTAGTTGGAATTGAAAGATGTTCACAGCATTCAGTAATTTAGTGCAGTGCCGTAAAAGGTTTCATTAATTCCCCAACCAAGAGTATAAGTTACTTTCTGTAGTTCTTGCAAAAATGATAGTTACATGCTTTTTCTAACTGCACAACTGCCTCCTTGAATAATAATAAGAATTCAACATTTATGAAGCCCTTACTACTTCCCAGACACTGAATTAGGCACTATACATTTATTAACCCATTTAATCTTCATGGTAACCCTATATAGTAAGTACTGTGGAATCCATGTTTTAAAGATGAGTAACACAGTGAGGTTAGACATATAATAAGTGGTCAAGGCAGGATCTGGATCCAGGCAGTCTGTTTCCAGAGTTCGTGCTCTTTATACTTCAGCTGCCTCTGGTCTAAGGATAGTAAACAGAAGGAACAGTGTGCTTTTTTTCTTTTTAATCCTCACACAAGGATATGTTTATTTTATTTTTTCTTGGATATGTTTATTAATTTTAGAGAGAGGATGGGAAGGAGGGAAGTGGGCGGAGAGAGAAACACTGATGTGAGAGAAACATTAATAGGTTACCTTCCTTATGTGCCCCAACTGGGGACCAAGCCCACAACCTAGGTATGCGCCCTGACAGGGAATCAAACCCATGCCTGACGTTTTGGTGTACACGGAAGATGTTCCAACCAACTGGGCCACCCTGGCCAGGGCATCTTAACAATTTTTAAGTGTACAGTTTAGTAGCAGTAAGTACATTCACATTGTTAACCATCACCACCAATCATTTCCAGAACTTTTTCATTTTCTCAAATTCTATGCCCATTAAACAATAACATAAATCTCCCCGCAACCCCTGACAACCACTGTTGTACTTTCTCTCTCTCTGAATGTGACTACTCTTAAGTACATCATAGAAGTGGACTCATACAATATTTGTCAGTTGTGTCTTGCTTATTTCACTTAGAAAAATGTCTTCAAGGTTTATCTATGCTAGCATGTGTCAGAAATACCTTTAAAAAAAACTTTATTTTTTTTTTCCGGAGAGAAAAACATAAGTGTGAGAAACATCGACTGGTTGCCTCCTATACATACCCCATCCCAAAATCTGGTCATATGCCCTGACCAGGAATCAAACCAGTGACCTTTTTTTTTTTTTTTAAATTTTTAAAAAATAATTCTTCATTGTTGAAGTATTATATATGTCCCCTTTTTTCACCCCGAAACAGCGATCTTTTGGTGCACAGACAAAGTTCAACTGACTGAGTCACATTGGCCAGAGCCAGAATTACCTTTTTGATGGTGAATAATATTCTATTGTTTATTCATGTATAGATGAACATTTGGGTTGTTTCCACCTTTTGGTTATTGTGAATAATGCCGCTGTGAACATGAGTGTATAAATGTCTATTCAAGTATCTGCTTTGAATTCTTTGGGGTATATACCCAGAATTGGAGTTACTGGATCATATGGCAATTTTGTGTTTAATTTTTCAAGGACCCAGCAGTGTGTTTTTGAAAGCAGCTTTGAAGGAAAAGATTGGGGCTCAGATTCTAAAGGTGAATTCCGTCAACATTCATTTATTGACCATCTTCTTAAATACCTCTAGGCTGACACAGGAAGAATCTTAGTCCTATAGAAGTTTACATTGTTAGAAAAAAAAGGCAAATATACGCGTTATGATTTTACTATATGTCATTGTAGGTTGAGGCTGTAAGAGTCAAATAGAAAGAGCTGTAAGGAATTTGTTGTAAGAAGAGTCCACCTTTGGGTGGAAGGAGAGGGGTCAGGGAATAGAGTGGAGTCTAAAGTCTTAGATCCAGTTGAATTGAATGGTAACATGACTTTAGACATCTCTCACACAAAGTACGCTAGAGGATGCTTTGGAATGTTAGAAGATATGGCATCGTATTGAAATTGGCAAGTGGATTGTAGTCTCTCTTCCAGAGTTTGTGAATCCTGTTCTCTTCAGTTTCAGACCTGATTGTTTCTAATGTTGGAAGGTTAAGAATCACAATGAAGAAATTATGGAGTTGGCATATATGGTATTGCTATCATGTCAAGTTCAAGATAATATTGTTAATACGGTCAACTGTTATTTCTTAAATCTTCTTTCCCTTCACATGGGTTTATGTTTCTGCTAACAAATGAATAGTAGCAGTAATAGCTTGGGGTTTTTATCTTTTTTTGATTGTTGTTGTTACAGTTTAAGTAAATAATGCTGGATATTTGTTTTTTATTGAAGATAAGGTCAAATAATGAAACCCATCTAATGCAGCATACTTGGGTAGTCTGTGAATCAGGGTTTTGCCATTATTAAATTACATTATTTCCAAATATTTTGAGAAATTTTATTTTCCTGACATTTAAAATAAAAATTTTAATTGATTCAGAGAGAGGGAGAGAGATAGAAACATCAATGATGAGAGGGAATCATTGATCAGCTGCCTCCTGCACAGTCCCCACTGGGGATCAAGCCTAAAACCTGGGCAGGTGCCCTGACCTGGAATTGGACCGTGACCCCCTGGTACATGGTTAGTGCTCAACCACTGAGCCACACCAACTGGGCTTCCTGGCATTTTTAAAAAGTGTGAATTCTAATTGTTTCTAGACAATGATTTAATGTTCTTTTAACAGCACCTTAAAACACACACACACACACAGAACCTTGGCTTCCTTTAATTATATAACTTTCTTTTTAGGTCTCTTCTTCCAAGACATGCCCAGTGGAATTTGTTGTCAGTTATAACCAAATGCATAGAGTTTTTCTCCTCATAAATTTTCAGGGCAACTACCTGATACTGATTATCCTCAGGGAGTGCTGCACCAGTGGTGCAGAGTCCGCCTAGATCAGCCAGTGGGCAAACTACGGCCCGCGGGCCGGATCCGCCCATTTGAAATGAATAAAACTAAAAAAAAAAAGACCGTACCCTTTTATGTAATGATGTTTACTTTGAATTTATATTAGTTCACACAAACACTCCATCCATGCTTTTGTTCCGGCCCTCCGGTCCAGTTTAAAAACCCACTGTGGCCCTCGAGTCAAAAAGTTTGCCCACCCCTGGCCTAGATTGAGAGTTAACTTTCTTTTTTCTTTTTTTTAAAATATATTTTATTGAGTTTTTACAGAGAGGGAAGGAGAGAGATAGAGAGTTAGAAACATCGATGAGAGAGAAACATCAATCAGCTGCCTCCTGCACACTCCCCACTGGGGATGTGCCCGCAACCAAGGTACATGCCCTTGACCGGAATCGAACCTGGGACCTTTCAGTCCGCAGGCCGACGCTCTATCCACTGAGCCAAACTGGTTTCGGCGAGAGTTAACTTTCTTGATGGCCACAGTGTTTAGGACAGTGCTGGGACACAGTGGGTGATAAATAACTGGTTTACTAACTGAACTCGAATGGCATTTTAAAGTTTGCTATCCAGAGGCTGCTTCTGTTCAGTTGCAATTGGATTCAAAGTTAGTTAGGCATTAATTGGTAGCAATTTCTAACAGATACATCTTTTTCTCTCTGTTTACTTTTGTATTCTCCACTCCTTTCTGGCATATGTGCCTACATTTGTATTTAACAGCATCTTGGCAGTGGATACTTCTCCAGCCCTGCTGGTATCCTCCAGGGCTAGGCTTGCTGACTTGCAGGCTATTGAAGCATATACAGGTCCACAATCTCTTATCTGCGACTTGGAAATGCAATAATTTATTACTGATGGTAAGTTTGGTTCCACAATCAATTTAGGAGCATAACCTAACCTGTCTAGGCTGTTCCACTTAATGCAGAAATGTGAATGTGCTTGATTTTGGAGCTGCCATATGCACTTTCTGAAATCCAAGCAATGCTGATAACTCAAATTTCTATCTCTAACTAGGGACCTCTTATTATAGACTAACATCTAGTACTCCCATACCCCCTCCCCTTTTCACTTATTCTTTAATATATATTTATTGATTTCAGAGAGGAAGGGAGAGGGAGAAAGAGATAGAAACATTAATGATAAGAGAGAACCATTAATTGGCTGCCTCCTGCACACCCCACTGGGGATCGAGCCCGTAACCTGGGCATGTGCTTTTGGCCGGAATTGAAACTGGGACCCTTCAGTCTGCAGGCCGACACTCTATCCACTGAGCGAAACCAGCTAGGCCTCCTACCCCTTTTTTCATATTTCCTCTTGGATATCTACTAGGCATCTTTGACTTTTCTCTTTCTGTCTTTTTTATGTGGTCAGTTGACAAACCTTATTTGCTCTATATTCAAAATACTATCCAGAATTTGACCACTCCTTCTACGCCCTAACTACAGCAGTGACTAATACCTCTAGGTTGGATTATTTTGTAGCACCTTAACTGTTCTCTGCTTTGTTATTGCCTCTCTTCAGTCTATTTTTAAAATTTTTATTTTTCAATCACAGTTTACATTCAATACTATTTTCTTCAGTTCGTTAACACAGCAATCCAAGTGATTCTTTTTAAAATGTGTTTTTTTTTTGTTGGTTTTTTTTAGGGAGACGGATAGAGAGAGATAGAAACACCGATGAGAGAGAAACATCATCGATTGACTGCCTCCTGCACACCCCATATTGGGGTTCAAGCCTGCAACCCAGGCATCGGACCTGACTGGGTATCCAACCAGTGATCTCTTTGGTTCCTGGGTTGACACTCAACCGTTGAGCCACACAGACTGGGCCCAAGTGATTCTTATAAAACCTAAATCAGACCGTGTGACTTTCCTGCTATAAATTCTCCAGTGGCTTCCCATTTTAGTCTGAGTCTTAAGTCAGAGTCCTTATTATGACTTAATGAGAACAAACATATGATATGTTCCCTTCCTATTATCCCCAACCCCATTACCTCTCTGACATCATTTTTCACTAGTCTCTCTCCCATTCTGCTGGAGCTGCACAGTCTTTTTGTTATTCTTGGAGAATATCAAGCAAGTGTACATCAGGGTCATTGCATTTGCTGGCCCCACTAAATGCTTCCCCCACTGATTCCCACATGGCTAGCTCCTTAACTGCCTTTATTCAGGTTACCTTATCAGTGAGGTGTTCTTTGGTCACTCTTACATAATGTTTCAAAACCCTTCTGTGTTTTTCTTCTTCACACTTGTCATTGTCCAGTATTCCAAATGCGTTTTTTACTGTCTTATTTATTGTCTGTTTCTCTCACTAAAATGTAAACTTCATGAGAGAAGAAGGTTTTTTTTTTGTTTACTGCTATAGTTCCAGCTTTTGGAACAATGCCTGACCCATAGTATGTGCTCAATAAATATTATAGTATACATGAAAGATTGGTTTCCACCACAGACAAGGCAGTATGCAGGCACAGTGGAGGATGTAAAGACGGTGAAAGGTATGTGTATGTACCCATGTCTGTATAGGGGCAAAAATATAACTAATAGGATAAAGGCAGTATGAAGTGAGTGACACATCTACCTGGCCTCTTAGGAACCTTCTTAAGTCCTGTTTTTTATAATGCTTTTTTTATAGCTTTAGCCAGTATATTTTCTGTTACACTTAGTCTTTTATGTCATTCTCAATTTATAGAAACCTTGTCACACAAACTAAATGTTAATGTCTTTAAGAATAGGAATACACTATGATTTGCTTCTTTTATAATCCCTTATGATTGTCACTTAAATATTTTTTAACTTTACATTTTGAAATAATTTTAGACTTCAAAAAAAGTTTCAAAAATAATACAAAGAATTGCTATGTAACCTTCACCCAGATTTCTCAAATGCATCTTACAAAACTGTAGTATACTGATCTAAATCAGGAAGTTAACCTTGATACAAATAGTACCTTTTAAATTGAGCTAAATAGTTTTCTGTTCATTTTCTACCTATAGTATCAGTGTCAGTTGGACCCAGTTTTAGTTTTGAGTTTCTTTTTGAGCAGTACTACTTTTTTTATTGAAGGTATTTAAAAGAACAAAGAAAATTGACTTCTTTTTTAATGTAAAAAACTCATTTTAGTTATCATTTATACATCTGAGCTATATTATGGGATCTTGATCTTACTTTTCCTATATCTTAACATTTTGGTATATCGTCATTTCTCATCATTATTCCCAAATATGCTAAAAAGACTAAAATAATAAAAATGGAAGAATGATAGCATTGCCTATAAGGATGATACAGTAGTAAAATAAATCATAACTATTGTACTTCAGTTTTCTTACTGCTTTTTACCCAAAGCATTACAGCATCTTTTAAGAAAGTATAAAAGAAATTGGGGTGTAACATCTTAAACATTATATAGGATGTTAACCTTTGGGGAATCTGGTGAAATGTGTATGATAATTCTTTTTACTACTGTAACTTTTTAAAGCTTTCATTGAACATAATTGATAATCCATAATTTTTCATTTTCCTCCTATAATGGCAAAGAGAGGAAAACTAACAGGAAGACATTTCACAATTATTAGAGGAACTAATAGACACTACAGACTGTAGTGATGATGATAGAGTGATTGTATAAGCTAAGTCACAGACTGAGTCTTTAGATAAGGATATCTGAGATTAATATCCTCAAACTGAAGAATTTATGAGTCAACAATATATTTCTGAGAAGCAAAAAAAAGAAGAATGGCGTCTTCATATTTCTTCATGAATGACTCACCTAGGTAGTCATTCAACAGGAAGAACTTCAGAATGCAGTATTTTCAACAAAGAGCAAAACCACTTCAATTTGTTAAAAGGATTGCAATAGTGTTCTTTCATCTTTTAAGGTGTTTGTGTACCAAAACTTAACTTCCTATGGTTTTAAGTGGACATGGGTGTGTGTACAGAGGTCATTAGAAGGGAACATGACGTAGAAATGAAAAAAAAAATCCTTGGATTGATTGTTTGAATTGGTATTGTCTAAAACAGAACGCTTGCAGTGTGAAGATGATGATTGTCCTCATTTTAACCAAATTAAGAACCGAGTTTTTAATGGTAAGCTAGAACTTTATACTTTCAACAATAAAGAATTACTTAACAAATTAAAAAAAGAAGAGATGTTCTTTTAGAGATGTTCTGAAATTTGGAATAAAAATTTACAGAATGGCATCACAGTTGATGACTAGTCAGTTGCATTTTAATGGATATTGCCTATTTGGGGTGTTTATATCTTCAGAACCAGGAGAACATGGAATAAGAATTTGCTGTTTAAATTCTTACTAAATTTTTGTGGGTTTTTTATTATTAATTTGAGAGAGAGAGAGAAGAAGAAGAAGGGGGGAGGGAGGGAGGAGGAGACAGAGCTAGAGATAGACATTGATTTGTTGTTCCACTCATTCATTCATTGGTTGATTTTTGTATGTGCCCTGACCTGGAATCAACTGGCAACCTTGGCGTAGTGGGACAATGCTCTAACCAAATGAGCTACATGGCCAGGGCTTACTAAAGTTTAATGAAATTTTTTCACCCAAATGGTAAGTAAGAATGATGTTTTTAACCTGGCATAAAGAAAGCAGTGATATCTTTTACACAACCAAGATGGTTGTCCTCAGCCATCATGGTAAAAATTTTCACAGCGCGGTATTAAATAATCCCACCAAAGCTCACAAAAGGTATATGCCAAGGAGTTATCATTATATTAGATGAGGTTTCTCAACCTTGTCACTATTAATACTTTGGGCTGAATAATTTTTTATTTATTTATTTTATTTTTTTACAGAGAAGAAGGGAGAGGTATAGAGAGTTAGAAACATTGATGAGAGAGAAACATCGATCAGCTGCCTCCTGCACCTTCTACTGGGAATGTACCTGCAACCAAGGTTCATGCCCTTGACCAGACTCGAACCTGGGACCTTTCAGTCCGCAGGCTGATGCTCTATCCACTGAGCCAAACCAGTCAGGGCAGGCTGAATTATTCTTTATAGGGAGCTGTCATCTGAGTTGTAGGATGTTGGCAAATCCCTGGTCTTTATTCATGAAATGCCAGTAGCACCCCTCTTTCCCCAAATAGGACAACCAAAAATGTCTTCTTACATTGCCAAGTGTGCCTTGGAGCAGAAATCTCCCCTGGTTGAGGACCATTTCATTAGAAGGATATAAAACTGAGTTCAGGGCAAGCCTGGGTGTTCGGTCTTGTGGTGTTTTAAGAAGAATGGGTTACTTTTGTTGTAGCATGGGAAATGTAGATATACTGCCCTTTTTATTTATTCTGGAATGCTTTTCGTATTCTAGCAGAGTTAAATTCAGAAGTGAAGTTTTAGATAGGTTTTGAAATGGACTGTGATGGGCAGTTGCACTGGGTTGAAGTAATTATGGTCATTTAATGCTTTGATAAAATGCCCTTAGCTTTTGAAGGGAAACTTTTCTTTGCTTTTTTTTTTCAAGCATGTTTATTGAAGAAAACCTATCAGGACACATTTTATGTGATGCTGATCACAAATAAGAGAGAATAATTTCAGAGGAATTTTTTATTATATAAATAAAGGAACTCAAAAATACATCTAATTCAGGTTGATTTCGGTACAAAATTAAGAGGCACTAAAGGGTCAACTGTTGTCTCCATTTAAGCCAATTTATGAAATTTAATCTAAATGAGAAGATGAGATTCTTTTTTTAATTTGTTAAGTAATTCTTTATTGTTGAAAGTATTACATATGTCCCCTTTGCCCCCCATTGACCCCTTCCATCCATCGTTTGCCCCCCACCCTCACCACCCCATTGTGTCTGTGGGTTATGCCTATATGCATATAAGGTCTTTGGCTGATTACCATCCCCCCCCCACACACACACTCCCCCACCTTCCCACCGAGATTCTGCACTCTGTTCCATGTTTCCATGTCTTTGGATCCACTCTCTTCATCAGCTTATTTTGTTACTTAGATGCTACATGTGAGTGAGATCATGTGATGTTTTTCTCTGGCTGACTTATTGCACTTAGCACAATACTCTCCAGTTCCCTCCATGCTGTCTCAAAGGGTAAGAGATTCTTCTTTTTTACTGCTGCATAGTATCCATGGTAGAAATGTACCACAGCTTTTTTATCCAATCATCTACTGATGGACACTTGGGCTGTTTCCAGATCTTAGCTATTGTAAATTGTGCTGCTATGAACATGGTACACACATTCTTTCTCATTGGTGTTTTGGGTTTCTTAGGATATAGTCCTAGAAGTGAGATCACTGGGTCAAATGGCAGTTCCATGTTTAATTTTTTTGAGGAAACCATACTGTTTCCCATAGTGGCTGCATCAGTCTGCATTCCCACCAGCAATGTACTAGGGTTCCCTTTTCTTCACATCCTCGCCAGCTTGTCATTTGTTGATTTGTTGATGGTAGCCATTCTGACAGGTGTGAGGTGATACCTCATTGTCGTTTTAATTTGCATTTCTCTGATGATCAGTGACTTTGAGCATTTTTTTTCATGTCTTGGCCAGAAAAGATAAAATTCTTTAAAGTTGGATTTTTCCATTTGGATTTTAAGGATCATGGAAAAATATCTATGTTTCTAGGAGGGAGACACTTTATTGTGGTTAAAGACATTGTAGGTTGTAGAACTAGAAAATCAGTTTTTATTTTTCTTGTTCTGAAAAAGTTAGCTTTTACCTCTTCCCTTCTAACATTTGACTGAAATCTGTCACATTTGCTTCCAAGTTCAACCCCATTCCAGACGTCTCCTCTGCAGTGTTAAGAATTACCCTTCTCTGCTTGCTTAACTTGGGCATTTTGATTCTTTTGCATGATGACTTTGAAGCTGTTCCCACTTTATATTATCACATGTGGCAGGGTGATATATTATCACACTTGCCAGGTGATTTTTAGTGTTCTGCTGACATTGTTGTTCACATAAATCTTTTTCACTAGTTTCCATCCCTCAAAATCACTCAAAGTGCTTTTTAAAAAAATTTGTCTTCATAGATGAGCTCTGATAACAGTGAAAGCTCCAAATCTGAAACAGTTGGAGATTACAGTGGCACATGAAAATCATTTCAGCTGACATTCAAATACTTTACAATCTGGAATTACACTGTATCTCTCTGTAAGCAGGATAGCAAGCAGAATACTATAGTCTGTCCGATATTTTTACTCCAGATTGTTTATGTATTCTATGGAGAGTCTAGCCTCTTGCTCCATTATTATTATTTTTTTTAATTTTTAAATATTTAGTGTTGAAACTGTTACATATGTCTTCTTTTCCCCCCATTCACCCCTTCTACTCCACCCCTGTCCCTGCCCCAGGCCTTCACCACCCTGTTGTCTGTGTCCATGGGATATATATATATATCTCTATATAAAATGCTAATATGCTAAGTGTCCGACCATCCAACCAGTCACTATGACGTGCACTGACCACCAGGGGACAGACGCTCAACACAGGAGCTGCCGTGATGTGCACCGCCCATTTACAGAGAAATGGCACCGCAGACCTGGTGCCCACAAAGCAATACTTGGCTTCCCACAAGTGGCACACAGGCCCCAACACCCCACCAAATCGCAGCCAACATTTTCAGGACCCCATGGTGCAAAATGCGGCCCACAGCCCAGCCTGGAAACAGTGGCTGTGGGCACCAGGTAATGGTGTCACGTAGCAATGCCCAGCTTCCTCTCCCTAGCGACTAGCCTCCTTGCAGTTTCTTCAGTCCAGGAACAGGACTTACTTCATATTATAGCCAGGAGAAAACATTTTACACTTTAACCAAATGTCTGTGAAGCATTTTCCCGTGCCTCATCTCATTTGATCCTCATAGAAGTCATGGAGTAGGTAGATAAGAGACTTGGTGAAATCCTCTCTTCTTTTCATTAGCCAGAAAATGGAGGTTTAGAAAGTTTAGGAACTTGACCTGACTGAAAAGAAGTAAGAAATGGTGGACCTTGAAAATGACTTCAGATTTTCTCACTGTGCAGAATATAGTCAAACACTGCTACAGTTAAATATTTTACCCTTTGTTCTCCCTGGGTGACCTACAGTAATAATCTGATTTGTGTTGATATTTACTGCTGTGTTGCTGACAATTTCCTGAAAGAGAAGTTGGGGTGCTTCACTGGGCTGGAAAAAGTTTAGCTAAATCAGAAAGCAGGTCTGTTCTCTATCTATAAAAGGCTAAGTTCACTCGTGCATGCACGATACATATAAAGCTCTCACTGGTGCCATTGCATGCGTGTATTTCGATCTGTCATTGTCGATCGTGAATTTGGTTGACACTTCTATTATAGAGAAAGGGCAAATAGTGATATTAAACTACTTCTGATTAATTTCCTTTCAATGTGCATGAATTCGTGCACTGAAACCAGCAGTTCGACATCCCCCAAGGGGTCCTGGATTGTGAGAGGGCGCAGGCCAGGCCGAGGGACCCCACCAGTGCACAAATCTGTGCACCTGGCCTCTACTATGCGTATAAGATCTTTGGTTAACCTTTTCCAGCTGTCCTCCCTCCCCATCCCTCTGAGATTCATCAGTCTGTTCCATGTTTCCATGCCTGTGGTTTCCACTCCTGCATTGAGTGTCTTCCCCCTGGTGGTTAGTGTGTGTCATCGCTACCAGCTGGTTGTCTGGTTGCTTAGGCATACACACACACACACACACACACACACACAAGTGTTTTGGTTGATCACTTCCCAACCACCCACCCTAACCTACCTTCCCTCTGAGGTTCCGCAGTCTGTTCTATGCTGTGTCCCTGGATCTATTTTGTTCATCAGTTTATTTTGTTTAGTAGTTTCTGCATATGAGTGAGATCATGTGATACTTGTCTTTCTCTGACTGGCTTATTTTGCTTAGCATAATACTACCCATGCGGTCTCAAAGGGTAAGAGATCCTTCTTTTTTACTGCTGCATAGTATTCTGTGGTATAATTGTACCACATCTTTTTTATCCACTCATCTGCTGGTGGGCACTTGGGCTGTTTCCATATCTTAGCTATTGTAAATTATGCTGTTATGAACATAGATGTGCATACATTCTTTCTGCTTGGTATTTTGAATTTCTTAGGATATATTACTAAAAATATATCCCTATTTTAGCACACACATATATGCATACAATAAAATGAAAGCAATTTATAAGCTATTGATTTTGCTGTATTGTCTCAGTTTGCCCAAAGTGATTATTCTTTGAAAGATAGAAGGCAAAATTGTCTGTAGATAACATAGCTTGAGTAAGCAGTATTTTTTTGACCACACGAGTTTAAAAGGCCCTTTTGAATAGCCTCTTCCTCCTTTAGCCAGCTATGTGACCTTAATTTCTTTTGATTGTCAGTTTCCCTCTAAATAGAAGGTTCTGGGTGTGCCCCATCCAACAGGACTGTTGTGAGGAGCACATCAACTGATTCGAGTCATGTCAGCATTGTTGTTTTGGGCAGAAAGTCTGTCCTGTTCAGTGCTAGAGTCCCAACACCAAGCACAGGGCCTGCATATGTAGACACTGGAATTATACAGGGTGGGGCAAAAAATAGGTTTACAGTTGTTTATATAGAAAATAATATAATAATTAATAAATAATATAAGAATAAGAATTAACTCCGTGTTTTATGTATTCACAACATAAACCTACTTTTTGCTCTACCCTGTATGTCGGATAGATGAATTAGCAAAGATTGTAAATAACTATCACTATAAGTCTATTGTTACTGTAATATTTTAATTTCATCCTCTTTACCACATGCCCAAATTCATCTCTAATTTTCAAGATATAACTAAACGTTCAGTGTTTCCCAATGTACACATTGCCACTCCTTCCCAAATTTATAGTACTTATTTGTACTATGCATATAATGAAATGCACAGTTCTTAAGAGTACATTGTGTTGTGTTGAGATCACCCTGTATATATTCTGTAGCTTGTTCTTTTCACTAATAATATGTGTTAGAGTGCTTTCCTTGTAGATGAACCCTAATCTTTCTGATTGCTACATAGATTTCCTAATATGGATGTATCAACTTTATTTAGCTACTAAAGGCCCAGTGCACTGGTAGGGTCCCTAGCAGCTGGCTGCTGGCTGCTGGCCGGGGCCTCCCTCCTGCCCCTTGGTTGAACTCTCAGACAATTCCAATTGAGGGGACAATTTGCATACTATGCTTTTATTATATAGGAGGATTGATAGGCATTTACATTTTTTCATACTTTACTGTAATAAATATACTTGGCATATGTGTAGGATAGAGACCTAGAAGTTGTATGGCTGGGTTAAAGGTTTGCACATTTTAAATTTAATTTACAAAATTTAATATATGTCTGCAAGCCAACAATCAAATTGTACCAATTAAAACTTCAGCAAATACCTACACACTCACCCACACTGAACATCATTATTCTCTTTAGCCAGTTCCTTTGGGGTATCATTTTGCTTTATAGTTCTTTGATTACTAGTGAGGCTGTGTAGTGTATTCCCAACTAGTTTTTAAGCTTTTATAGGGCAAGGGCCAAGATCATCTACCACCTTCACATCTCCTCACTGAATATTTGCTAATAGGATGAATGAATGCTGCCAAAGCCTTCCTGCTTTATTGGGTTGAGTCTGAAGAAGGATGAATGAGCTGTGTGAGAGGTTAAAGAAAGCTAAAGTTGCCCTAACTGGTTTGGCTCAGTGAATAGAGTGTCGGCCTGCCGACTGAAGGGTCCCAAGTTCATTTCCAGTCAAGGGCATGTACCTTGGTTGCGAACACATCCCCAGTACGGGGTGTGCAGGAGGCAGCTGATCGATGTTTCTAACTCTCCATCCTTCTCCCTTCCTCTCTGTAAAAGAAAATCAATAAAATATATTAAAAAAAAAGAAAAGAAAGCTAAAGTTGCTTTGAGCAAGTGTGCCTTGACTAAGTGAAAGGTGACTCTTCCTTCTTTATTTTATTTTTCTGTTATAGGTAGGTTAAGAATCCAGGCTCTGGAGGCAGATTTCATGGATTCATATCTCAGCTTTGCCTGTTAGCTGTGCAACCTTGGGCAGTTCACTTAATCTTTTTATTTCAGTTTCCTCATTTATAAACTAGAGAATACCAGAACCTTGTAATGGGATTAAATTAACATTTAATTTAATGTTAAATGTTAAACTGCCTCCTGCACAACCCCTACTGGGGATCAAGCCCGCAACCAAGGTACATGCTCTTGAGTAGAATCAAATCCCAGACCCTTCAATCTGTGGGCCAACTCTCTCTCCACTGAGCCAAACCATTTAGGGCTGGAGCATTCTTTATAATTTTTTTTTTAATTTATTGATTTGAGAGAAACATCACTTTGTTATTATACTTATTTATGCATTCAGTGGTTGATTTTTGTTGTAGTTATTGTTGTTAATCCTCACCCTAGGATATTTTTTCCATTGATTTTTAGAAAGAATAGAAGGGAGGAAGGGAGGGAAAGAAAGAGAGAAAGAAACATCAATGTGAAAGAGGCAAATCGATCGGTTGCCTCCGCCACACGCCCCAACCGGTACAGGGAATCAAATCCATGAACCTTTGGTGCCCACGCTAAAAGCTCTAATCACTGAAAAACACCAGCCCATTGATTGATTTCTTGTGTGTGCCCTGCAGAGATTGAACCTGCGACCTTGGCATATTAGGGCATACTCCAGTGATGGCGAACTTATGACACGCGTGTCAGAGGTGACACGCGAACTCATTTTTTTGGTTGATTTTTCTTTGTTAAATGGCATTTAAATATATAAAATATCAAAAATATAAGTCTTTGTTTTACTATGGTTGCAAATATCAAAAAATTTCTATATGTGACACGGCACCAGAGTTAAGTTAGGGTTTTTCAAAATGCTGACCCGCCAAGCTCAGAAGGTTCACCATCACTGGCATACTCTAACCAACTGAGCTACCCAGCCAGACTTGGAGTATTCTTATAGATATGCTTTTGTTAGTGATACTGTGTTGGAATACCTCTGAAAAGACCCAACCAGATTCCTAGCCAGTGTTACTAAACTTTTGTGTCCTGTAAGAAAGTATCCTCCCACCTCCCACAGAGGGATTATTAAATTAAGGTATGGGTGGATAAATATTGCTGGAAAAAATAAAGAGAAAAACTAAGGGATTCTGGAACCTCCTTAGTGTTCAAGAATGTTAGAGCCAGCCTGGCCAGTGTGGCTCAACGATTGAGCATCAAACTGAACCAGGAGGTCACTAGTTTGATTCCCTGTCAGGACATATGCCTGGGTTTGGGGCTTGATCTCCAATAGGGGGCATGCAGGAGGCATCCGATGGATGATTGTCATCATTGATGTTTCTATCTCTTCCTCTTTAAAGTCAACAAAAATATATTTTAAAATATAGGTAGATTGATCGATAGATTTTAAAAAGAATGTTAGAGTCAGAAGAAACCTTAGGAATTACCTATTTCAACTTTCTTATTTTGTAGTTGCAGAAACAAACTCACATGAAATGAGAAACTTGTTGAAACAACTTATATTGGCAAGTCTAGAACCATAAATCCATGAGTCCTGGCTCAGTACTCTTTTCATGGTACTATTTAGTTGTTGAAGCAATTGATATTTTGAAAATTAGACCACAGTTATAGTACTAGGTTTTGAGAGGAGTTAGGAAGAACTAACTAAACACATTAAAGTGTTTTTGTAGTATGTGAGTAAATAATTCACAATATTAGGAATGATTGCATTTGAAGAGAAAGCTACAGAATAAAAAGGTATATTTGTGTTTTTATTTTGTGGAGGGTCTTTGTTGTTGTTGTTGTTAATCCTGACCCGAGGATATTTTTCCATTAATTTTTAGGGAGAATAGAAGAGAGAGGGAAAGACAGAGAGAAATGTCTATGTGAGAGAAATACATCGATTACATCGATTGGTTGCCTCTTCTTGTGCCCTTGAACCTGGGACCCTTTGGTCCGCATGCCGGTGCTCTATTCACTGAGCCAAACTGACTAGGGCTATATTTGTGTTTTTAAATTGGAGGTTATTTTTCAACTGCACAGTACCAAACTAATTTAAATTATTATTATTTATATTTTTTTCTTTCCGTTATTATAACCTATTGATGTGGGGTGTCTGTGCACAAGCATGTACTTACACTACCCAGTGATCATCCCTAGGATCAAATAGATAATTGGTTCAAAAGGGAGGAGCTTATATTAAATCAGGGGACTGGTCCTAAATTGTACATGTGGTATGGAGCATGAATTGGTGTATATGTTGTACTTGTGGTTTCTGCAGGTTATTAGTGCATCCCTGAGCATGAATGCAGAATGAAGCGACGTTTGGATGACCAAGAATCACCAGTGTATGCGGCTCAGCAGCGGCGGATCCCTGGTAACACAGAGGCTTTTCCTCATCAGCACCGAGTGCTTGCCCCCGCCCCTCCTGTGTATGAAGCTGTGGCCGAGACCATGCAGTCAGCCACGGGCATTCAGTACTCCGTCACTCCCAGTTATCAGGTGAGCTGACACTGCAAGGCACTGCGCCCAGGCCAGTATGATGGTTTCATCCAGCTAGAAGTTTTTGTTTGTTTTTAAGAAATATGTTTTTATTAATTTCAGAGAGAGGAACGGAGAGGGAGAGAGATAGAAACATCAATGATCAGAGAGAATCCTTGATCAGCTGCCTCCTGCATGCCCCTTACTGGGGAATGAGCCCAAAATCTGGGCATGTGCCGTGACTGGGAATTTAACCGTGACCTCCTGGTTCATAGGTCAATGCTCAACCACTGATCCACACTGGCTGGCCAGTTAGAAGTTTTTATTAAGCATTCAGTGAGATATAGAATATTTATGAGATATGTGTAAGTTATAAAATTAATGAAAATAATGCACAGTTGTGTACTCACCACGTAAGTTCATAAAGAAGAAGGTTGTTTATGACCTTGGTGTTCACTGTTTATTCTTTCCTGAACCCTTTTCCTTTTCATCACTTCAGAGGTAGTCACTATCTGAACTTCGTTTGCATTTATCATTTCCTCGGTTTTATTTTTTTTTAAGTCATTTTGTTTATACATTTAGACACTAAAATTGTTTGGTTTGGGTATTTTTTAACCTTTATATAAATGAAAACATTAATATTTTCTTCTTTGGCGCTTGTTTTCACTCGGTGTGATTCCCTGGTTCCCAAGACATAGCCATATTTTTATGAGTAATTGAGTCATTTGTCACCCTGTTATGAATTATATGAATATATCCAGTTTATTCTATTAATGGACAGTTTGTTTCCAGATTTATGCTTTTTTATAAAGGTGCTACTGTGAATGTCCTAGGTGGCTCTCTAGTGCAGTAGTACTCAACAGTGGTGACCCTGTGACAAAGTAAACTTTTACCAGAATCTAAAAGAACACACTACTTTTATCAAGAGAGTCTTGCTTGAGTAAAAAAAGGCAGCTGAATTAATTAGTGTACTTATTAGTGAAGCAGTTGGTTTATATTTTGGTGCAAACTTTTTATCTTCTTGCAGACCACTCAGCAGGTGAGAGGGCACATGAGGAAGAGTTGCTCCAGTATATAGGAGAGGGATTGCTGAGTCCTAGGGTGTGCACATCTTCACTTTAGCAGGTGATGTCAGATTGGCTTTCAGGATTGTACCAATTTATATTTCCACCAACATTGTATATTCCTATTGTTTACATCCTGACCAACTTGATCTATTTTGCGAAAAAAGAAATTTAATTTTTTTATCTTTTTAAATTAGGAAAGTAAATATCATCATTACAAAAAAATATAAAATTACCTTTTCTAATTACCCCTCGACTTTATCTCACTGGTGTATTTCTTGGGTTTCCAGCATTTTGTATGCATATACAAACATATCTATATTTACTTGCCTACCAGTCTAGATACACTTCTTTTTTTACACAATTTGGATCATACAGTATATACTGTTCTGCTATTTGCTCTTTTCACTTATTATATAGTAGACAACTTTCCACTTGAATATATGTAGAGATCCACGTAATTTTTTTAAAGAATTACTGCATAGTTAATATTCCATCCCAGGACATCTGAATCATAACTTATTTAACTGGTCTGGAGAGGGCTTCTTCAACCTAACTTGTTAGTGACTTTTAAAAGATATGACTAGTGCCCTAGCTGGTTTGGCTCAGTGGATAGAATGTCGGCCTGTGGACTGAAGGGTCCTGGGTTGGATTCTGGTCATGGGCACAATGCCCAGGTTGTGGGCTCAATCCCTAGTGGGGGGCATGCGGGAAACAGCTGATCAATGATTCTCTCTCATCATTGATGTTTCTATCTCTCTCCCCCTCTCCCTTCCTCTCTGAAATAAAAAATATATTTTAAAAAATAAAAGCTATGACTGGTGCTGGGAATATAAATTGGTATAATTTTCCTTGAGAACAGTTTGACAATTGTGTCAGATTCTGGAGTTACAAGAAAGCAATCAAAGAAGAAAGAAACCAGGTGAAGTAGGATATGGTGATTCCTTAGGTGTGCCACTCTTTCTCAGGAGTCCCCCTTGAAGCAGTATAATTCCTATATACTTCATGTACAGATCAAATGACTGCTACAGATCAAATCTTTAAGTTAGGACTTGGAAGAAAAAAAGGTTGCTTGTTTTCCTTGGCTGATTATTTTCATCTGAACAGGTTCATGATTGTTTCCTACACTTGAGATAACGTTATATCTGTTTGTATACTAGAAATTATAATGTGTTCATATAAAACCAGCCATCTCAAAGAATTATAAACTAAACCTATCCATTTTATTCATATTGGAATTAGAAGCTCAAAATAATAACACGTGAGATATATTAGAGCTTTTAGAATTGTCTTAAATATTTTTTTTTTACTCCTAATGTTATATTGTATTATTTCTATGGATTTGTATTATTTTTACCCAGGTTAATCTTTATAAATTTGTGGGGAATTTGGAAAAAACCCACAAATATCTTCTCATTAGTTGTAGGACACAACTTAACATTGTTTAGAGAAAGTTTCATGTACAGAGGACTGCTACAGATCAAATCTTTAAGTTTAGGACTTGGAAGAAAAAAAAGTTGCTTGTTTTTCTTACTTTTCTTATTTTGGAGATGTGGCAAATTAGGTATATTTGTCTTTAGTTGTCGTCTGTAGTGAGTAACAGTTCTGAAATAGGAAAACTTTTAAAAGTTTTGTAAATGTTACATAGCATTACTTGTAATAGAAATGGGAGGAAAGTGGCTTATGCTTTTATGTTCCCCTAAACTTATAAGAGAATGAGAGAAAGAGGATGAATGTGCATGAGAAAATAGAAAAGAAAGATGTCTGAGGTCAAACCAACAATTTAGAAAAAAATTTTGTTTATTTTAGAAGCAAATAAGGATAAGAAAAATGAAAGTAAAATTCTTTTCTAACCCCACACAACAAGATAAAATGCTAACATTTTGATGTATATTTGTTGTCTAGGGTTTAAAATCTTTTTATTGTATTTTATATACTGCTTTGTAATGTGCTTTATAAAATTATTTAAAAGTTTAAATTCATATTGGAAATGGGAACACAAATACATTCAACTTACGGATTGTGAACATTTTTTTCTTTTTAATTAAATTTATTGAGGTAACATTGGCTAATTACATGATATAGGATTCAGCTATACAATTCTATGATACATCATCTGTATATTGCATTGTGTGCCCATCATCCCAAGTCAAATCTTTTGTCACCATATATTTGATTTCTTTTATCCTCTATAAGATTGTGAACATTTTTTTAATGTTATAAAATACTAGAGGCATGGTGCATGAAATTCGTGCACGGGTAGGGTCCCTAGGCCTGGCCTGCGATCAGGGCCAATCTTCCCTGGCTGCCTGCAGCCAGCCCCGCCTCCTGCCGCCAACACTGGTCGCCCTCTGTGTGTGGGATGACCGGCAGGCAATCGGGCCCCACTCACTCACATCCACCTTGGCCTGGCGCTGCCTGCGTCCACTGCCACCCACCCCCAGTTACCCATACCCTATCGGGCAATCAGAGCCTGCCAGCCAGGGGAAGGGGCCAAGAGGTTGGCCAGCAGGCCCTGATTGGGCAATCAGGGCCTGCGGGCTGGGGGCAGCTCCTGTGTAAGTAGAAATTTAGTGTTTAGAAACTTTAATAGCAACTAGACATTGTAATTTTTTTATTTTTTTTTAAATTTTTTTAAAAAAGATATTTATTGATTTTTTACAGAGAAGAAGGGAGAAAGATAGAGAGTTGGAAACATCGATGAGAGAGAAACATCGACCAGCTGCCTCCTGCACACCTCCTACTGGGGATGTGCCCACAACCCAGGTACATGCCCTTGACCGGAATCGCACCTGGGACCTTTCAGTCCGCAGGTCAATGCTCTATCCACTGAGCCAAACCGGTTTCAGCGACATTGTAATTTTATATCTGTAAAATCCAATAGTGAAAATTGTGGGCTGATGTATTTTTTATTTCACTTTTCTGGTAATCCATTTTTACTTTATTTTTTATTATGTATTTATTATTTACTTACTTATTTTTAATCCTCACCTGAGGAGTGAGGATATTTTTCCCTTGATTTTTAGAGAGAGAGTGGAAGAGGTTAGCGGGGAGAAAATCCATGTAACAGAGACACATTGATTGGTTGCCTCCCACACATGCCCTGAGTAGGGGCAGGGATTGGACCTGCAACCCAGGTACGTACGTGCCCCTGACCAGGAATCAAACCCGCAACCCTCCGGAGCACAGGTCGATGCTCTAACCAGCAGGCAATGCCGGCCAGGGCCATTTTTACTGTATTTTATAAAAGTAGCAGCCCGTGATGGATTGTAATTTAAGAAAAAAGGAAAACTGGTGCTTAATCACAGATAGTTTGAGAAGTACTGAGCTATGTAATACATAACAATGCATAGGATTTTATAATGAGTGTGCTATAATTTATTTCACCAATTTCATCTTGTGGAAAATTTGAGTTTCTAGTTATCTTTGTGTATGTATGTTCTTTAAACACATTTGGGCAAGATACACAAGCCTTGACCTTTCTTGTATCTCTTTTGTCCACCCCAGGTTTCAGCTGTGCCACAGGGCTCTGGTGGCAGTCATGGACCCACCATAGCAGCAGTTCATAGCAGCCATCATCACCCAACAGCTGTGCAGCCCCACGGAGGCCAGGTGGTCCAGAGTCATGCTCATCCAGGCCCACCAGTTGCACCAGTGCAGGGACAGCAGCAGTTTCAGAGGCTCAAGGTGGTATTCAGCTCTTTTCCTTCCATCAAAAAGTTTCTCTCATAGCAGACAACAAACATTTCTGGAATTTATGAATGCATGGCACTCAGACAGATCAGGATTGAGGGGCCATTTTCATATGAAATCAACAAAGTCCATTTTTTGGAAGTCTCATTTTGAACTCTTAGTTCTTTTTAAAAAAAAAAATTTTTTATTGCTTTTTAGAGAGAAAGGGAGGGGGAGAGAGAGAAATATCCATGTGAGAGGGAAACATCGGTTGGCTACCTCCTGCATGACCCCTACCAGAGATCGAACCCACAGCCTGGGCATGGGCCCTGACCCAGAATCAACCAGCAGTCTTTCAGTGTGTGGGATGAGGTCCAGCCAACTGAGACACCCCATTGGCCAGGGTATGTGCCATAGGTTTTCAGTGCTTTGAAATTCATGAGGCATCTGTGGAGAAGTGAAGTTTGTGTTCTCAGCTAATTTTCACTCTCTGCTTGAGTATTATTTTTTAGAATGTGTGTGTGATTGTTGCCGCAAATGTTACAGATTTCAGTTTTTTTCTTTTTACATTAATATAAAGCTTAAACTTGAGTGCAGGAAATATAAAATTAAAGAACTATAAAGAGAAAAGAAAGATGTTGGATGTTTATTTGGTCCAATCAGCCTAATTATATTAAGTAGCTTGCAGGTAGGAATGTATAATATACCCTTGAAGGATTCATTATGTTTAGCAAATATCTCAGCCTTCTTTTCCTTGATACTTAGTCAAGTTCACCTTGATCCTGTTCTCCTTGGTTTGGGTTCTCAGGAACTTCCTAAATAGTAAAAGCCTAATATGCTAAGTGTCCAGTCATCTGTTCAACCAATCAAAGCGTAATATGCTAATGATATGTTAAGGCTGTTCAACCACTCACTGTGACATGCACTGACCACCAGGGGGCAGATAGTTGACTGGTCGACCAGCTGCTATGATGTGCACTGACCATAGGAGGCAGATGCTCTGACTGGTAGGTTAGCTTCTGCTGGGGACTGAGGTGGGCTGGACACACCCTGGAGCCCTCCCGCCTACCCGGCTGGCCAACCCTCTGTGTCCCTCCCTGGCCCAGATCATGCACTGGTGGGGTCCCTGGGCCAGGCCTGTACCCTTTTGCAATCTGGAACACCTCGGGGGATGTCGGAGAGCTAGTTTTGGCCCAATCCCACTCAATGCAGGAGCTGCCCCCTGGTGGTCAGTGTGCTCCCATGGGGGGTGCTGTTCAGCCAGAAGCCGGGCCCACGGCTGGCGAGCACATCGGTGGTGGCAGGAGCCTCTCCCGCCTCCACAGCAGTGCTAAGGATGTCCAACTGATGGCTTAGGCCCGTGGGGAGCAGGTCTAAGCCGTCAGACATCCCCAGAGGGCTTTTTGACAGCAAGAGGGTGTAGGCTGGGCTGAGGAAACCCCCCTCTCCCCCCCCAAGTGCACAAATTTCATGCACCGGGCCTCTAGTGTTTAATATTGGCCTAAGGAAAGTAAATGCTACATAAATATAAAGCACACTAATGCTGAGCTGTATAGAAGGTTTTTATAAAATTTTCATTTTCTATATTACCTTAAATAATGAAGAGTTGACTGTATATAAGCATAGTCTTTAAAAAGAGTACAAATTATTTATGGGCCTGAAACTTCACTCTGGGCTCTGTCTTTGGGGGAAATACGTATTAGCTATATTGTTGTTTTCCTTATAACATTTTAACTCTCTGCTTATAGAGTGATGTTTGTGTACCAAAATGTATTATTACTATACTTAGCACTTCACCAAGCTCTAAAAATATTTTGGTAAAAGTTGGTTTGATGTGACTTAATTCCAGCAGTTAATACCTAATGTTGCAAAAGAGCTTATAAACTTGCTATTAGGCTAACGAAAATGTATTTATCTTTATAGCTTTTGTCAGCCAGCTCTATCAAAGCACAACATCTATTTTACCTTCCTCACTGGGGTATAAGTAGACTGTGCTTTATCTGTTTTACAGAAACTATAAAGGGCTTTGGAGTCATGGGTCGAGTTAGGACTTTTGCTCTTTTTTTTTTAGTCACAAGCTTTTTTATTTACCTACCTTTTTATTTTATTTTATTTTTTTTATTGCTTAAAGTATTACAAAGGGTATTACATATCTGTCCATTTTTTTCCCCCCGCCCTAGACAGTCCCCTAGCCTCCCCTATCCCCCAGTGTCTTATGTCTATTGGTTATGCTTATATGCATGCATACAAGTCCTTTGGTTGATCTCTTACCTACTGGGCACATGCTCTGAATAGGAATCAAACTGGTGACTGGTGCATGGGACGATGCTCAACCAACTGAACGACACTGGCCAGGGCAATAATTCTTTCCTTGAAGTATATTTTATCTGCTATCCTCCATTCTATTTTGAACCTCTGTCAATCAAATTTTCAATAACATCTCTTCACCAAAACTGTTCCTGTCAAGATCACTAATGATCTCCATATTGTTAAATCCAATAGCAATTCTCAGGAGTTCCATTTTTATTTTTTTTAAGAAACTCCATACTGTTCTCCACAGTGGCTGCACCAGTCTGCATTCCCACCAGTAGTGCACAAGGGTTCCTTTTTCTCCACATCCTCTCCAGCACTTGTCGTTTGTTGATTTGTTGATAATAGCCATTCTGACAGGTGTGAGATGGTACCTCATTGTTGTTTTGATTTGCATCTCTCGGATGATTAGTGATTTTGAGCATGTTTTCATGTGTCTCTTGGCTTTCTGAATGTCCCTCTTTTGAAAGGTGTCTATTTAGATCCTTTGCCCCTTCATGTAATTTCATTCAGTGTTCTCACATTGCCATTTTTAGATTAGTTTTAAAAAGCTTTATGATCATTTGAATCCACTTCAGTAAACAGTTTATATTCTGTAATAAGGAAGTGTCCAGTAAGAATGCATAGGCTATTTCTTTTTATTAATTATTTTAAACATTTTTAAAGTAGTTTGTTTTTCTTTTTTTATTATTTTATTATTTTTTTTTAATCCTCACCTGAGGATATTTTTCTATTGATTTTTTAGAGAGAGTGGAAGAGAGAGGGAAAGACAGAGAGAAATATCGATGTGAGAGAAACACAGATTGGTTGCCTCCTGCACGAGCCCCAGACAGGAGGAACCTGCAACCGAGGTCTGTGCCCTTGACCGGAGGAATCGAACCTGAGACCCTTCGGTTCACAGGCCGTCGTTCTATCTGCTGAGCCGAACCCGCTAGGGCAGTGTAGGCTTTTTCAAGCACCAACACTGTCTGTACTTTTTTGTCTTTGGCATATTGATGGAACATTTGAATAATTTGAGGCTGGCTTGGTGTACTTTAGTTACTTATTGATATTTGGCACATATTTAGTGAGCTCTCCATACAGTTTGTGTTTTCTCCCCTCCCAATGAACTTATGAACTTCAGAAGGTTAGGAACCTTAAAAATGCCTATTGAAGTGAATCAGGAAAATGCGTCAGCAGAGTCTTAAGAGTCTCCTGTCTAGTGCCCCCTTAAATGTGTAGCTTCTAAATGACTAGTTCCAAATGTGTGTGTTTTTTAAGTTGTGGTTTCTAGAACTGCATACTTGCTTTTGAACTATACTTTAGATAATGAGAGAATTTCCACACTCTTTATATGCAGTTATCTTATAATGTGGTGTCAAAGCTATTTTTTTTAAGCATAGTGTTATTTTATAACTAATAGCGGTTTAGTAGGACCTATACCTTTTCTTCCAAACATAAACACATCATGCATAATTTCTTTCCTTTGGGTTTCTGCACTTTTTCTCTCTATTTTAATTACATTATACCATAGTATGCTTGTTTATTTATTTTTTAACTTTAATTTTTTTGGTGTTTGTTTATTTTTGATAACTCCTCCTTTGTCGTATGATTGTGAACACTATTTTAAAATATCTTCCAAAGTCTTTGTTCCTTCTGCAAACTTAATGAGTTTTATGTTCCATCAATTTGTCATTAATGAAACATTTCAATATGAAAAGTTCTGAATATGAATTAGTTTATTGAGTTTCAATAGAAATTGTCATGCTATTTGTAAAGAAAAACCAGCCATCAAGTGAGTGCGTATCAACCAAGCATATAATCTGTGCTCTAGCAACACTGAAATACACTGATTAACTATGGCCATTTTGGAAGTTTGGGCAACTCTTGAGATGTCATTTAATGCTTTATTTGAACATAAATGTTCTATTTCACAATATTTATCACAAGTAGAGTTTATCAAATCAGTTTATTTTTGAAACTTTCCTAAACTTGATATTTTGTATAATTTAAAATAATCCCAGAGTAGATAGGAAGCACCTAGTAGGTAATTTCCTTGGATATCTCCTGAGTAACTAAAAAGTAAGTTGTTCTAAATCAGACTTATAACTTTCTAGCCTTCAAACTGTTTCTCTTTGCAAATGCTCAAATAATTTATAATTTAGTGACTCCTCCTTTTCCGTTATCTCCCATATTCAGTCAGTCTTCAATCCCTGTCATTTCTGAGTCCTAAAAAACTTTTGAATCTATTCAGTTCTCCCTGTTCCTTTGGTCAGGACTATAGTTTGAGCAACTACTGTTCACATGTGAGTTAGCCTTGGACCATAACTGGTTTTCCTGCCTCCTTTCAATCTATCCTGCTCTTGTACCAATTTGTCTCAGTACTGTAGCCAAATTGAATACATTAAAATGCAGATAACATTCTCAGTTGCTTTCTAACAAGTTTTAAAGGTCTTTTAGGATCAGGTCCTGCTTCCTCTTCTGTCTCCTCTTGTCACTCTTCTTGCCACCATTCCTCCTCTTCAACACAAACCCTCCAGGTAAATTAAATTGTTTGCAATTTGCTAAGTGAACTAGTGTCCTGTCGGGGATTTTGCCCATGTTGTTTCCTCTTTCTCATGAGTCTTCAGTTTTGCTAACTTGTATTCATCCTTTAAGACTCAGTTTACAAATTACTTCCTGGAGAAGCCTTTGTGCTCTTCTCATGTTCTCTCTGGGTGTTCAGTGATTGTCCCCTTATACCACTGTGTTAGGATTCCCAGCTAGATGTGAGAGAACTTCTATAGAGCAGGGACTGTGGCTTATTTGTCATTGATTCATTGGTACCCCACTTTGGGCCTGATAGAGCATGTTGTAGCTTTAGTAGATATTTGTGAGATGAATAAATGAACAAATAAGTGAATGAGATACTCACGTGTATGCTTCACTAATCATTTTTTCCAAAAGTATCCAAGGCAAGGCTACTTGATTTTTATTTGAAGCTTGTGTTTTATTATTGATATCCATACTAATTTTTAATACTTTAATGTTTTACTATATATTCCTATTTCATTTACTATGTTAATTTTATTTGGGCATAAATCATTTGTTTGTTTTTTATAATTCTTGGCTTATTTCCTTTTTATAACCTGCTTCAGGTGGAGGATGCACTGTCCTATCTTGACCAGGTGAAGCTGCAGTTTGGTAGTCAGCCTCAGGTCTACAATGATTTCCTTGACATCATGAAGGAATTTAAATCACAGAGGTAAAAGATATATGTAGTTGTACACAAGCTTTGTGCTTAGGATGTTGATTTTGGAGGGAGAATATAGCTTATTCTTGTCTTCTGAAAGATAATGGATGTTCCTTTTGGGGGGTTTAATTTTCAGGATGATGCTTTAATTTGATGTATTGATTTATTGATGAAAATTATAGTCCCTAGATCTTAACTAAAATTTTCTTAGGATTTCATCACAAAACAAGGGAGTAGACTGGTAATGATTAGGCTACTTGCTCTTTGACTTAAGATACACAAATATTCTGGCATGGTTCGTTGTTATAAGAGCGTAGCTAACTAATTGGGAAAATGTAGATACATGATGATTTATACTGGTGTATCACAGGTTGGATATTGCTTGGATATTGCAGCTTTAGATTTACTGTCTGAGTATCTGCTTGATAGGATTGTTATTAACTGTATATTCTGTTCAAAATTGTGACCAAATGTCTTTGAAATTTCAAATTTCTTTGTATGTTCTTAATTTTGTAATATGCAGGTTGATTTTTATCTATTTTCCTGTCTAGAGAATGTAGTCAGTGTGATTTTTTTTTCTTACTATAGTGCTTCTCAAGTTTGCCAATTTTTTTTTTTTTTATCAGCATTGACACTCCAGGAGTGATAAGTCGTGTGTCCCAGCTCTTCAAAGGCCACCCAGACCTGATCATGGGCTTCAATACCTTCTTGCCTCCTGGCTACAAGATTGAGGTGCAAACCAATGACATGGTGAATGTGACAACTCCTGGCCAGGTCCATCAGATTCCCACCCATGGCATCCAGCCCCAGCCTCAACCACCACCCCAACATCCTTCCCAGCCTTCAGCCCAGTCAGCCCCAGCTCCTGCCCAGCCAGCTCCTCAGCCCCCACCTGCCAAAGTCAGCAAGGTGAGCACTTGGAATACTTTGCATTACATGAAATGCATCCCTAGAAACCACCCTCTTTTGACATTTCCCCTTTATATAAGACTAGATAGACATATTGCAGTGATTTCATCAGAGAAGGTGCAGTAGTCATATCCCTATCAAATGGTTCACATTTATATACCACATATTTAGATCTGTTTAAATCAAGACATGAACAACCTACAAGGACTCTCTTGCCCCCAACTTATGCTTATTGAACCAAGAGCACCCCAATAGGTGGAAACTTTGCTTGGGTAATGAGTGGTACTTTGACAGCACAGGCAGAAATGTTCATCTTATGATCAGATTATGCTACTGGCTACATGGTCATCATTTTACAGAGGCTACTCCATTTACCAGACTAGGTCATAATCAAGCTAAGCAGAAAATTCTGATGACAATGATAATAATAATAATGGGTGTACTTTATCTAAAACTGCATTGTCTGATACAGTAGCCACATATGGCTATATAAAAATTTAAATTAATTAAAGTAAATTCAGTTTTTCAGTTGCACTAGCTGTGTTTCAAGTACTCAATAGCCTCATGTGGCTGGTGGGTATCATCCAGGACAGTGTAAATAAAGAACATTTCCATCATCAGAGTTCTGTTGGACAGAGCTGGCGTACAAGACTTTGATGTGGAGTTACTGTAACATTAAATTGTCTCTTTTGACACTAAAGATACATGTAGAATGAGTTTTTTTCTATTCTTGCACCTGTTGAGCTAGTATACTTAAAATTGCATGTGAAAAGTTCTTCCTGTATCTATTTTTAAGGCTGTATTTAGAAATTTTGAAACTGAAATATTTGTATGAGAATTGTGAGCCCTCTATACTTCTCACCCCTGCCCAATGTGATTTGAGTTGGGCTGAAATGGCCTGGCCAGAGTGAATAAAGGATATAAGTTAATCAGACACCTTGTTTCTCTTTAGTTCAAACTTTCCTATGTCAAACCATCTGTTCCTGAGGAGAATAAAGACTTTTTTCTTTTTAGCCTTCCCAACTACAAGCACATACTCCCGCCAGCCAGCAGACCCCCCCACTCCCACCATACGCATCCCCACGCTCTCCACCTGTCCAACCTCATACACCAGTGACAATCTCGTTGGGAACGGCCCCATCCTTGCAGAACAATCAGCCTGTGGAGTTTAATCATGCTATCAACTATGTTAATAAGATCAAGAACAGGTTCCAGGGCCAACCAGACATCTATAAAGCATTCCTGGAAATTTTGCACACATATCAGGTAAGAGAGTTACCCTTTCATCCTGTCTTAACCAGGTCACCCTCTGAGGGCATCTAGTCTAAGAAGAATTTGAATAAGTATTATTGTGTCTCCTAATTCTTAATGTGAATGAACCAGTTGAAAACTATGATAAGTACTTATAAAGCATTTTATTGCTTGGCTTTAATTACCTTATAGCAGGTAGTCAGCATTTTTAAAGTTACTGCCCTGTGAAATGCATGCTTATTTATTTGGGAAGTTTATAGGATGACTTGTGTAAGGAGAAATTTCTCTATAATTTTTTGTCTTTACCAATTGGTAGTGGTCCTCTGTGGATTCACAAACTAATTTTAAATATGTTTTAAAAAGGAATTGTCAGCCACCATTTTTCACACTTTCTCACCTTAAAGTTTTCAGTCAAAACAGTTGCTAAAATTATAGACTTTTTCAAATGTAGCCCAAGTAGGTAACATACAGAGCTCCTTGTCAGAAGTCTCAAAAAATGTGCAAAAGGAGTCATCAGTGTCCCTCCAATATGATCTCTTCCATTTGCAATTTGTCAGAAAGAGCAGCGAAATGCCAAGGAAGCTGGAGGAAACTACACTCCAGCGTTGACTGAGCAGGAGGTTTATGCCCAGGTGGCTCGCCTTTTTAAAAATCAGGAAGATCTGTTGTCAGAGTTTGGACAGTTTTTACCAGATGCCAACAGCTCTGTGGTAAGTTTTATTTAGAAGAACTACACTATTTAGAATTATTTTCTTAGGTAAATTAGAAAGCTGGAATCAGAAGGGAACTTTTTCTAAATGATACTTGCTTTGATAAGAGCATTAATCTCTTTCACGTGTTTTAATTAGCTTTTAAGCAAAACAACTGCAGAGAAGGTTGATTCTGTGAGAAATGACCATGGAGGCACTGTGAAGAAGCCCCAACTGAACAACAAGCCACAGAGGCCCAGCCAGAATGGCTGCCAGATCCGGAGGCACTCTGGAACAGGAACCACCCCTCCGGTGAAGGTGAGAATGAGTAGCAGCTACTCATTTTGACTTTCAGGAGCAATTCTAATGGATAGGAACCCAGGGTTGGTCATGTGCTTTTATCCTAAGCGTGTAGTCAGTTGGATCTTGGGTATTCAGGTGTATGGCATAGAAACTCAATGCAAAGCTTCTTATCTGGCTTTGCAAAAAAATGTTAGAATACCACTAATTACTCAGATCAGTATGCTTTTATGTTGTTAATCCTCAATCATGAATAGATTTTTTTTTTTATTGATTTTTTTTAGAAAGAGTGGAGAGTGGAGTAAGTGGGGAAGAAACATCGATGTGAGAGAGACACATTGGTTGCCTCCCACACATGCCCCGACAAGGACTGGGGGTTAAACCTGCAACCCAGGTACCTGCTCTTGATTGAGAATCATATCTGAGACCCTTTGATGAGCAGCCTGGCGCTCAAACCATTGAGAACACTGGCCAGGGCACTATGGTTTTTTGTTTTGTTTTTTGTCTTTTTTAAAATATATTTTATTGATTTTTTACAGAGAGGAACGGAGAGGGATAGAGAGCCAGAAACATCGATGAGAGAGAAACATCGATCAGCTGCCTCCTGCACACTCCCTACGAGGGATGTGCCTGCAACCAGGATACATGCCCTTGACTGGAATCGAACCTGGGACCCTTGAGTCCACAGGCCGACGCTCTATCCATTGAGCCAAACCGGTTAGGGTGGTTTTTTGAGTTTTTATTTTTTCTCTCTTTGTTATTAGCTGTCATCTGTTTTTTGTATTCTGCTAAGAGTTTCTGAGATGTTAATTTTTCCCTTCTTCTGATTTGATGCCTTGTGCTAAGACAGATTACTAAGCTTATATTTCAGATATAAGTCAGTGGTCTCAGATTCTTCTGTGAGTAAAGTGCCTGTCCTTTGTGAGATCTCTTTGGTCTGGTGGCCTCTCGTACCCAAGGTTCTTTGTTGGGTTGCCTGATCTTATCTGTATCATCTCAATCTCCAAGGTAAGGTTTTCTGCTGCAGCAAAAGGAGGTCTTCAACTACTGTTAGTGACCTGTTATATATAAGGCTTCTTGGTAAACACTGCTAATCTGCCTGCAGAAAGCTGAGCCCACTCTCTTCCTCTTTGATGTGGAGAGGGCTAGGTGTAGGGACTGTGTGTTGCTTTAATAAATTTTAAAGCAGTACAGAACATGGAAGAGAGGTGTGTCTGCACTTTTATTAAAGAATAAAAGCTAGTGGAATTTCTAATAAAGAATATTATTTAAATAAGTAGCAAGCAGGTCAACAGATCTGTTCCACCTCTGAGTTGGTCTTCTGCACGTGATTACCCACAGGTGGAAACACTACATTGGGGTTAGAATTCCTTCCCTACTTTTTGCTTAGGCAGTGTGAGCAGTGGCTATGGCTCCTCAGTGAGTGAGCTCTGGAATGACAAAGGTAAATGTGCTGTTTTTCCCAGAGTTTGTGTGTTTCTTCACAGATAGTTGAGATACAGCTTTTTAAAAATAAATTCTTGTCCTGGCTGGGTGGTTCAGTTGGTTGGAGCATTGTCCCATACACCAAAAGGTGGTAGATTTGATTCCCGGTCAGGGAACATTACCCAGGTTGTGGGTTTGATCCTCTGTTGGAGTAAGTGTGGGAGGCAACCGATAAATGTTTCTCTCTTACAATGATGTTTATTTCCCCGTTCCTCTTTCTAAAATCAATTTAAAAAAACAAATGCCCTCCTTCCTTTTTTAAAAAAAGTAAATTTTGCCTGACACTTATGTCATGCCCTATTAATTCCTTTTAAAAAACCAGTCTTGCCCTAGCCTGTTTGGCTCAATGGTGAGAGGGTTGCCTTGGACTGTAGGATCGTGGGTTCAATTCCAGTCAAGGGCACATGTCTCGATTGCAGGTTCCATCCCCAGCTCATGTAGGAGGCAACCAATTGATATGCCTGCATAATGTTTCTCTCCCTCTCTCCTCTTCCCTCCCTCTCTTCTCTCCTCCCTATCCCCTCCTTCCTTTCCTTCCT
>NW_006298971.1:304399-334051 GCF_000327345.1 Myotis davidii | reverse complement strand
CCTTCCCTTCCATTCTCTCTAAGAAACAATGGAAAAAATATCCTCCATTGAGGATTAACAAAAAACAATTAAAAGGCCAGTCTTAAATTGATCTGAATGAATATTGCTGACAAGATAGTTATTCCTTCTATTAGAAAAATATACTATATTCTCTTCATGAATTTACAGACATTCTCTTCTGCCTCCATACTTTTGGCCCATGGGAAAAGTAGAGAGAATATTTGAGGAGTAGAATGATCCTCTGGGGGGAAAAATGACAGGCAAATAGAGAAGACGGGTGGAAATCTTATAGGGTGTAAAGCAAGTTAGTACTTGAATTCTCTCATTTGTTGCAAATTATTAACGTTGGTTAATAAGGAAACCATTGAACACGTGAAAATATAATAGAGGCATCCACCCTTTAAATTTTAGCATGTTTCTATTTTTCCTACTTTTGCAGAAGAAACCCAAACTTCTCAGCCTAAAGGATTCTTCTATGGCAGATGCCAGCAAGCATGGTGTAGGAACTGAATCATTATTTTTTGATAAGGTGAGTAAATGAATGAATTAGATTTAATACCGGCCATTAATACCAAAAGAAAATCACCATCCTCAAGGTTTTTTTTAGAGGCATCAAGCTGTTTAGGGCTTTCTACTGTTTGACATAGTTTATAAGTTGTAGGTCCTTTCAGTGCTAGAGAAATTATAGCATTGTGTACTTTGATTTTGTGAAATGGTTTGCAACAAAATACTGCATTTTTCATGGTGGAAGACAGCTTTAATAAAACACATGATATATTAAATACTCTCAAAAGTTTTTGGAGCCCCCTGTTGCAGGTGGCCAAGTCTGTACATTGGGGAGTGTCGGTGCACCAGTTGTGGAAGGCTTAAGATGACTCGTAATCTTCTAATCGCTTGTGATACTTATTTGCAGAATCACATATAGAGTTCCTGGGGATTCTGATTTAGTTTTCAAAGCTCCCCAGGTAATTCTAATAGACAGCCTGAAATGGTGATCACTGTTTAAACGGTATTTTAGGGTGTGTGTGTTTGACCTTTCTCCTGTGTCTGACTTCCTCCTTGGAGCTAACTTGATGATTAGTAGGCTACTTTCATCAGGGTGACTGTCAACTGTCAGACTTCTCACTGGCGGGAGCCAGCTTGGATTGATCTGCTGGTGATTTACTCTGTCTTGCAATTGTGGGTTTTTGCAAAAAGGCGAACGACTTATTATCGCCATTATTGGTGCCTCTTGATCTCATCTCTCCTAAGCCTGCTGTGCCTGTGAGCTGTTCTGCAAAAAGTCGAGACTCTGACTTGAATCATTTCTGAGGGCTGCCTGGGCACTTGATGATTCTAATCTAAGGCAAATAAAGAAGTTCAGGTCACAACCAACAAATGTCAAAGAAAGTGTGGGGGTAGGGGGGAAAAATGAGTTCAATTTTTAAAGAGGAATGGTATCTTGTGGTTGTTTTGTTTTTTTTTCACTTACTGATTTTAGAGCGGGGGGCAGAGAGAAAAAAACATCAATTTGTTGTTCTACTTATCTATACATTCATTGGTTGGTTTGTGCATGTACCCTTACCAGGGCTCAAACCCACAACCTGGGACGATGCTCTAATCCTGGCCAGGGCTGTTGTTGTTTTTGAGTACTACTTCTTTCTTGGAGATATATACTGAGTTAGGTGTAGATGAAATGTCTGGAATTTACTTTAAAACTCATTGGTTGGAAATGCGTTTAAATGAAACCAAATTTACTATATATCAGCGGTTCTCAACCCCTTTGGCGGTCGAACGACCCTTTCACAGGGGTCGCCTAAGACCATCCTGCATATCAGATATTTACATTACGATTCATAACAGTTGCAACATTACAGTTATGAAGTAGCAACGAAAATAATTTTATGGTTGGGTCACAACATGAGGAACTGTATTTAAAGGGCCAGAAGGTTGAGAACTACTGCTATATATTAATCATTAAGGCAGGGTGATTATATGGGGTTCATTAGAGTATTCTGTTTACTCTGCGTATGTTTAAAAGCTAATAAAAATAAAAAGTAAATATGGTATATAGTACAGCAGTGAAGTGCTCTTTGACCTTTGGCTTTGAAGGTAGATATTTTATTTATTTATTTAATATATCTTTATTGATATCTGAGAGGAAGGGAGAGGTAAAGAGAAGATAGAAACACCAGTGTTGAGAGAGAATCATTGATCGGCTGCCTCCTGCATGTCCCCTACTGGGGATCAAGCCCACAACCCAGGCATGTGCCCTTGACCGGAATCGGACCTGGGACCCTTCAGTCCGCAGGCTGATACACTATCCACTGAACCAAATCAGTTAGGGCATGAAAGTATTTTATATTGTGTTTACTGATTGGTAGTTATGAGTAGTATATGGGAGCCTGGAGAAGGGGTTGATAAAACCACATGGTCTGCAATCCCCCAATAAAGGAACACAGTGCTAAATACTTCTGAAATTAAAACTTCAGCTTGCTCATCTAGCCAGGCTAGTTTTACTTTGTCTATGCCATTGAACAGTTTTAGATTTTTGGATATTAAAATGCTTAATATTATAAATGGAAGAAGGAAAATAATTGGGTCAGAGGACACAAGTATCTTATTTAAAAAGTTCATTATTTAAGGTTACCAAAACAGTGTTGACAAGATTCTTGCTGTAAACATCTGTTAGGAGAGGAAACAAAAACTTGAAGTACTCTGATTTTGGTTTGGAGAATCAAGAGTATGAGAAGGTAAATGTCTTACTTCAGGATCTCATTTTGAAAAATTTTTTATTATGGAAAATTTTAAACATGTGAAATTAATTAAAGAGAATAGTAAACTGACTCCTCATTACCCATCATCCAGTTGCTAGCCAATATTGCTGCTTTCATGTGTGCTCTCATCCACCCCAAATTGCTTGCAGACAGCACCCAGATATTATTTAATTCAGTTTCCTTTTAAAATAAAACCTTTTTTCAAACATAATCATTAACACATATGAAAAAAAATGTTAATTCCTTAGAATCATCAGGTAACTTCAAATTTCCTTAGTCATTTAAAAGTAATCCCAGATCGCTTCATTCCCCACTTAATCATTCTCTTCTGGTTGTCTCCATAAGGTTCGAAAGGCTCTGCGGAATGCAGAGGCCTATGAAAATTTCCTGCGCTGTCTTGTTATCTTTAACCAGGAGGTCATCTCTCGGGCTGAGCTTGTGCAATTAGTCTCTCCTTTCCTGGGGTAAGTAGAGTTGAGGGGCCTTAGCTCTGATGCATGATATGGAATTGAAATAAACTTAGTTTGTGAAAGTATATGATAGGCAAAATTAATTTGATTGTGTTAGGTCATTTGGCTCATACAATGTCAAGAGTCTTCTGGAAAGACTTCTGTTTCAACTCTAGAGATGAAAAAAATTAGAGAGGCCATTGGCTAGCACTAGTGGTAGTCTCTTGATCCCCTGTTCAGTGTAGGATGTTATAGAGGCCAGTCTATTCCAGGATTCTAGAGTCTTGATTGTATTTGACAACCTAAAAATGATCTTCATACTGAAGCAATATCCTTGGCTTTGTCTGATTTCAGTGCACTCTTCTATCATCACCTTAACTGACTGTAGAGCACTCTGTAAGAAAAGGGGAAGCCAAATGCTTAGAAGCAATAATTGCCATTGGACTTTGTTCTTGGTAGCAAAGTTCTGACTTAACACCAAATAGTGGTAATCATATCTCAGAATAACTGCACCGTGCTTCTAATTGCTCACCAGTTTTTGGTTTGATTTTTCAGGAAATTCCCTGAATTGTTTAATTGGTTTAAAAACTTTCTGGGCTATAAGGAGTCTGTACATTTGGAAACCTTTCCAAAGGAACGAGCTACAGAGGGCATTGCCATGGAAATAGATTATGCCTCTTGTAAACGGTTGGGTTCCAGCTACCGAGCCCTCCCAAAGAGTTACCAGCAGCCCAAGTGTACAGGACGGACTCCGCTCTGTAAAGAGGTAAGGCCTTCCCCAGAAAGGAACAACCCTGAAACCTCAACTTTATCTGGAAGGGAATGATCCTAGGAATCAAGAATTTATATCAGTGAAGAAATCAAGATCTCTCTCTCTCTCTCTCTCTCTCTCTATATATATATATATATATGTGTGTGTGTGTGTGTGTGTGTGTGTGTGTGTTTATTGATTTCAGAGAGGAAGGAGAGGGAGATAGAGATAGAAACATCAATGATGAGAGAGAATCATCGATTGGCTGCCTCCTGCACGCCCCTTACCGAGCATGTGCCCTTGACTGCAATCGAACCTGGGACCCTCCAGTCTGCAGGTCGACACTCTATCCACTGAGCAAAACCAGCCAGGGCTCTGTCATTTTTTAAAAGAAAATGTTTTACGCTTATATTCAGAACCTTTTCCTTACTCTAATATATGTTGTAAACTTGCTAAAGGGGAAGCTTGTAATGTTAAAAGATTCTTCCTTCTCCTAGAATTGTGTCTTTTTATTGAGAATATTTACTTGCCAGAAAGCTTTGTTACATTTTTGTTTCAATTTCTGTTCTATTACCTAAAGGTTTTAAATGATACCTGGGTTTCCTTCCCTTCCTGGTCTGAAGACTCCACCTTTGTTAGTTCCAAGAAAACTCAGTATGAAGAACATATCTATCGTTGTGAAGACGAACGCTTTGAGGTACAGCTTCCTTGATCATTTGAAGTTTGGAAAAATGGGAGATGCTAAATAAAATATCTTAAATACTTATCTGTGAGGGTTTACTTTTAAGACTAAAGTGTTAGAGGTTCATGTTCTTTTGTGGTAAATGCTTGTTGTACTTACCATACTTTAAGAGTTTGTCAAATATGTTAGTAATATTTTTATGGCAAATGTGACTTATCTAGGCCACTTTAACCCTTTTAATTGAAATTATCAATTGGTAGCTGAATAATAATTTGAAATTTTTTAAAAATATATTTTATTGATTTTTTACAGAGAGGAAGGGACAGAGGGATAGAGAGTGAGAAACATCGATGAGAGAGAAACATCGATCAGCTGCCTCCTGTACACCCCCTACTGGGGATGTGACAGCAACCAAGGTACATGCCCTTGACCGGAATCGAACCTGGGACTCTTCAGTCCGCAGGACGCTGCTCTGTCCACTGAGCCAAACCGGTTAGGGCTGAAATTTTTATTTTTTTTTATAAATTGCAGGGTCTTTTTTTCTTTTTCTTTTTTTTAATATGCATTTATTAGTTTCAGAGAGGAAGTGAGAGGGAGAGAGAGATAGAAACATCAGTGAGGGGAGAGAATCACTGATTGACTGCCTCCTGATCAACCCAGGCATGGCCTTTGACTGGAATCAAACCCAGGACCCTTCAGTGTCAGGCCAACCCTCTATCCACTGAGCGAAACCAGCTAGGGCTAATTTGAATTTTTAATGGCATTTTAAAGATTATTTTATTTTACAAAGGTATATAAAAACTTAGTACTGTAGTAAGGCCTACTGGGCTTTTTTGAGGCTGCTGGAAATTATTTATTTTAAAGTGTATTGTTATTTTTTAAAAAATTTTGTTTTATCGCTTAAAGTATTACAAAGAGTATTACATATGTCTCCTTTTTTCTTTCCCCCTTGACCTTCCCCGGCCTCTCCTACCCTCTAGTGTCTTGTGTCCATTGGTTATGCTTATATGCATGCATACAAGTCCTTCAGTTGATCTCTTACCCTGCCCCCCGGTGCAGATATCCTTTCTGATTGGTGTTTTTAGTTTCTTGGGATATATTCCTGAAGTGGGATCACTGGGTCAACTATGAGTTCCATTTTCAGTTTTTTGAGGAAACTCCATACTGTCTTCCATAGTGGCTGCACCAGTCTGCATTCCCACCAGCAGTGCACGAGTATTCCTTTTTCTCCACATCCTCTCCAGCACTTGTTGTTTGTTGATTTTTTGATGATAGCCATCCTGACAGGTGTGAGATGGTACTTCATTGTTGTTTTGATGTATTATTATTCTTAGCAGGTGGTTAGCAAACCAGCTCTCCTGTGGGAATTGAAATTCTTCTTTCATAGTTCTGATATTGATGTGGTTGGCTCCCTTTGAAAGAAAGTTAAATTAGGGATTTTATTTTAAAGTAGTTAGGAAGGGCTTGAATGAATAAATGAGCCGGTAGAGCCCCTATGCCAGAAGTGGAAATACTGAAAATGGGTTCTGAATCCCCCATGTTCACTGATATTATCAACAAGAAAAGGGAATATTTTTCCCTGGCCAGTGTAGCTCAGTTGGTTGGAGCGTTGTTCCGTACATAGAAAGGTGGTGGGTTCAATTCCCAGTCAGGGCACTTGCCCTGGTTGCAAGTTCGGTCCCCGGTAGGGGAATGTGCCAAAGGCAACCAATCCATGTTTTTCGCTCGCTCTCTCAAATCAATTTAAAAAAAAGAAAAGGGCATGTTAAATGTGCTTAAGTGGTAAAGTTACATGTGTCCTATATTTAATGCAGTGGTTCTCAACGTTATGGCCCTTTAAATACAGTTCCTCATGTTGTGACCCAACCATAAAATTATTTTCGTTGCTACTTCATAACTAATGTTGCTACTGTTATGAATCGTAATGTAAATATCTGATATGCAAGATGGTCTTAGACGACCCCTGTGAAAGGGTCGTTTGACCGCCAAAGGGGTCGTGACCCACAGGTTGAGAACCGCTGGTTTAATGTATTTATTATATAAAACTTACTGACCCTGCTTCTCCCTGTAGATGGGTGATACCTTGCTCTTTGTTAGCCCATACTAGTTTATCCTTCTGCCAGCTATCCCCACACTCACTCCAGCTGTCTGTGGCATGTTTTGAATGAAGTCAGATGTTGCTTGGTCCTGGCAGGTGATTGGCCATCTCTGCTCAGGGTTTATGAGGAGCTTCAACCATTTGCAGAGAACTAAATCTTGATAGATGGTGACTTCCATGGAAAGTTTAAAGAAAGCATTTCTTTGTTACCTATGTCTAGTAAGGTGAGATGAGTTAGAAAGCAGAGGTTAGAATCTTTTTTGATTCTCAAGTGGTATGCAAGCAAATGAGAGGCCACAGTCTCATTTCCTATTTGTGATAATAGGAATAAAGGTGACAGAAGTGTGTGTGTGTGTGTGTGTGTGTGTGTGTGTGTGTGTGTGTGTGTTTAGGCTTGGGTGGGATGGGCTAGTTAAAAGGAGTGTTCCTTTCTGAAAATCTCTTATCAATACAGTGGTGTTCAAGAATTCCTTTTATACATCAGGATAGGTAAGTGATCCTACAATACAGACAACCTCCTCCTTCCCCGAATTTTAGTGGCTTTAAGAAACAGATTTATTCCTTGATCCTGTTACATGTACATTGATGTTTAGTGGGGTATTCTGCTCATCAGAATTACTCGGTCCCAGGCTGACAGAGTGCCACCATCTTGAACATTGCCAGTCACTGGAAGGAAAAAGATTGCTCAGAAGGGTTTTGCACCTTTAAATGCTCTAGCCTGGAAGTAATAAGTATTCTGATCCATCTGTTAATAACTCATTTGCCAGAACTCGTTATGTGGCCCTATTTAATCATAAGAGAACCAGGAAGTTCAATCCAAATTTTTCCATTGATTTTAGAGATTGGAGAGAGAGGGAAAGACAGAGAGAAACATTGATGTGAGAGAAACACATAGATTGGTTGTCTCCTAGACGAGCCCTGACTAGGGCTCCAGCCAGGGAGGAGCTTGCAACCGAGGTATGTCCCCTTGACCAGAATTGAACCTGGGACCTTTCAGTCTGCCGACCAACGCTCTATCCACTGAGCCAAACTGGCTAGGGCTGTTTTGTTTTTTGATTGTTAGTTTGTAACAGATCTTAACAATTCAGAAAAGTTCAGGGTAAAGTGTCTGTAAGGTTGCTTCCTGTTAAGTCCCTCTACACTGGGATTAGTAGTCCTAAGCCAAGCGCACTGGTGGTGGTAGAAGTAATGACTACCACTTATTCATCACTTATTTATTTATTTATTTAATCCTTACCCAAGGATATTTTTCCATTGATTTTTAGAGAGAGTGGAAGAGAGAGGGAACGACAGAGAGAAATATTGATGTGGGAGAAACATATCGATTGGTATCCCTATTTTACTGGCAAGAAAACAGTCTTCTGTGGCTTTTACGGCAGAGCCAGGATTCCAGTCCAGGGAGTTTGACTCCTTACCTTATACTCCTAACTACTATTCTATTCTGATTTGGATCCTGAGCACACTTTGTCTTTTTCTTTAGCTTGATGTAGTTTTAGAGACCAATCTGGCAACAATCCGGGTTCTGGAGGCAATACAGAAGAAGCTTTCCCGCTTGTCTGCTGAGGAACAAGCCAAATTTCGCTTGGACAACACCCTTGGGGGCACATCAGAAGTCATCCATCGAAAAGCACTCCAGAGGATATATGCTGACAAAGCAGCCGACATCATTGATGGTCTGAGGAAGAACCCCTCCATTGCTGTCCCCATTGTACTTAAAAGGTATCCAAACAAATGTGCCCTTCGTGCTCTCCTGTGCTTCAGGACATAGTTGGTGTCCCATTAAATGAAGCTCATTTTTTACCTTGTTATCCCATGAGACCTCCATTTCTCCCCGTTCTGGTTATTGAAAGTCAGGTACAGTGTGGGATAGTGGGGCTTCTTAAAACTACACATACACAACACTTTACAAATTTGCGTGTCATCCTTGCACAGGGCCCCTGCTAATCTTCTCTGTATTGTTCCAATTTTAGTATGTGTGCTGCCAGATTGAGCATGCTGGTGGAGCTTCTTGATGGGGTTCTGTGTAATCAACAGTAGAGGGCAAACGTTTAAAGTCCATAGTGGAATGCTCTGTGTTTGAGGCCATACTTTAAAGTTTAAAAAAGAACAAAGAAGAAAATCACCACCCATGTTCCTACCGTTCGTTCAGTACTAACCCTTATAACATCTTTGGTTTTTAAAAAGAGACCCTTTGTCTTCGTAAAATTCATAAGTATTATTTTAAAAGACTTAAGAGTGCCTTTCTACCAAGAATGTCTTTTTCTTTCTCCTAATAAGCCTTCAGCCTGAGTTGTGGAGGGGCTTTTGTGCCCATCAAAGGAGGGGGCCAGAGCCAGGGCTAAGCCCAGGTTCCTCCAAGTCTGGACCACATTGTGAGTCCAAGCTAAGAGCTGGGTCCCCCTCACTCAGTATCACCTGGTGAAAAGGAATTCTTGTCTGCTGCACAGATGCCCCAATTTAGCATTCCTCCCTAGTCTTCCCCTCAGATACTGCCACAGATTATTTCTCTTTACCAGAAGCATTTAACTTTTAGCTTTGAGATGTAGAATATTCTTCAGTTTCCATGTTGTTTTTTATTTTACTCTCCTCTCCTCTTCTGGAGGGTTAAGATCAGTTCTCATCAGAACTTCCCAAACTGTGTCAAAAGAAACATTACACTGCAAGCTCTCTACTCTTGGACTTTTGCATTTATGTTCGCATAGTAAACATTCTTAGAGGTTTTGTACCAAAAAAACTTGTTTAACTTTGTGTTAGCTGGCCAAGGATGAGAATATTTAAGAATATTCCATGGAATGCTGTTTGAGAAATACTGTTCTAAGTAGGATTGACTTTGGGACAAATTACTTCCCCCAAATCCTGAATGAGTAATTTCCTCATGTAGCAGAGTTAAAGACTGGTTTGAATAACATTTATCCCAAGTCACCAATAATTTTGACAGGCCTATCATACCTATCCATTTATTAAATTTATTGGGGTGACATTGGTCAACATGATCATATAGGTTTCAGGTGTGGGTTAGGTGCTGTTATCCCTATTTCACTGGTACAGCAAAGCCAGGATTCCATTCCAAAGAGTTTGACTTCCACCTGTGTTTCCACCCCACTCCATACCCGACTAGGTTGAAGATGAAAGAGGAAGAATGGCGAGAAGCCCAGAGGGGCTTTAACAAGGTGTGGCGAGAGCAAAATGAGAAATACTACTTGAAGTCTCTGGACCATCAGGGTATCAACTTTAAACAGAATGACACCAAGGTCCTGAGGTCTAAGAGCTTACTCAACGAGATTGAGAGTATCTATGATGAGGTGAGCTGGAAGTTTCTACACCTGTAAGGGGGCTCCAATCTCTGTATAGCTTTGATTCCTAGAAATTACCTTTGTTATATGAAATCGAGACCCTCTAAGACAGTGGTTCTCAACCTTGGCTGCACATTAGAATCACCTGGGAGTCTTTAAAATCCTGATTTCTGGGCCTCACCCTCCGGAAATTCTGTTTCTTTGTTATGGGGTGGGGCCACAACATTAGTAACAAAGAAACAATTTCCGGAGGGTGAGGCCCAGAAATCAAGATTTTAAAGAGATTCCCAGGTGATTCTAATGTGAAGCCAAGGTTGAGAACCACTGCTCTAAGACTTGTTGTTGATTCTTGCTTCATAACTGTCATAGGCTTCTATTCCTGATTCTACCATTTTAACTCTTAACCTTACCTTTCTACTTAAGCTATCTTACTGGTTTCCTAGTTTACCCTCCTGGTTTCAGTTGACAACCCCACTTCTCCCCATTCACTGCTTGAGTACCTTGTATTTGATTGGCTTGCCTCAGCTTCCCACTACTTAAACTCTTCTCACTGATACCAAATTCTTTCTAATCCTCGTTTATTCAGCATACTTATAAAGATTATATGTAGTTCAGGAGCTAGGATACTGTGATGAATAAGAAAATAATCCTATTTTCTTTGAGCTCACAGTCTTAGGGGATGGATAGAGACATAAATGTAGTGTGGTTGAAAATTCCTCAAAGTGATATGATCTTGAATTTTAAAAAGCTTTTTAGTGTGAAAATGTCAAATGTACATGAAAGGGGAGAAAATAATAAAGTGAGCTCTTACATAAATTTGAATAATTATTTCTATTTTGTCATTGTTTTTACATCTAACACTTTCTGCACTTCCACCGCAGAAGTATTTTAAAGTGAATCCTAGATCTCATACTGACTACTTCCTCCATAAATGTTAATTCAGAATTTTAGATTGTCCCAATGTCCCCTATCAGTCTTCAAAGTCTAGAAGGTAACCAATATTTTGTTCTCAAACCACATCTTCCACATTACCTTATTGTTTCTAGACGTTTTGGATTGGAAAATAATAGTCACTATGGTTAATAATTGGATGTACTGATGTGTTGTCTCATAGGTCTGTTGGTTGTTGCTATGGATATGGCACTTACTACTTTGTATCTCTCTCTCTCCTGGTAGCGGCAAGAGCAGGCTACTGAAGAAAATGCTGGCGTACCTGCTGGCCCACACCTCTCTCTGGCCTATGAAGACAAGCAGATCCTGGAGGACGCCGCTGCCCTGATTATCCACCATGTGAAGAGACAGGCAGGCATTCAGAAGGAGGACAAGTACAAAATCAAGCAGATCATGCATCACTTCATTCCAGATCTGCTCTTTGCTCAGAGGGGTGATCTATCGGATGTAGAAGAAGAGGAAGAAGAAGAGATGGATGTAGATGAGGCCACAGGAGTGGCTAAGAAGCACAATGGGGTTGGGGGCAGCTCCCCTAAGTCCAAGCTACTGTTTAGTAACACAACAGCACAGAAGCTAAGAGGGATGGATGAAGTGTACAACCTCTTCTATGTTAACAACAACTGGTACATCTTTATGCGACTGCACCAGATTCTTTGCTTGAGACTTCTGCGGATTTGTTCCCAAGCAGAACGGCAGATCGAAGAAGAAAACCGAGAGAGGGAGTGGGAGCGGGAAGTGCTGGGCATAAAGCGAGACAAGAGTGACAGTCCTGCCATTCAGCTCCGTCTTAAAGAACCTAGTGAGTGCCTAGACTGCTGGTTTACAGAAGATGTGAGGGGTTGGTGACCTTGGGGCCTAGTTAGACTCAGGACTTTCCTTTTATACATGGGGCACAGGCAGGCTTCAGAGGAGTTCAAATCCTAGTTCTGCAACTTACTGGTTGTGTGACCTTACTTAGCACTCTGAACCTGTGCTACTTGTTACTTTATGAGGTTGTTGGGATAAGTGAAGAAAATATGCAAACCACCCTTTACAATGCTTGGATTGTGGACACTTGACACCCGGAGGGGATGACAGTTGCCATCAGTTTCCCAAATGGCAGATCTCTGGGTTATTACAAAGAATTTCAAAGGACAGAGAGAGACAAAAACTCAGTTGGCTCCACTGCATGACAGAACATAAATTCCTAGTGGTTCATGCCTAAGACAGTTGGGAATTTTCTGATGTGTTTGGGCAGTACTTCTCTTTAACCAGAGGGGTTCATGGCTCATTCCTAATAAAAGGAGAAGGGGGTATGGAAAGGAGACTGGAACTCAAGAGATGGTGTGAGCCAGGAGAATAGGCAAAACAGAAATGAAGATCGAGAACCAAGAAAAGGAAAATAAATAGGGGTTAAGGAAGCCATCCCTCATGTGCTTTAAGTAATTCTGTGCTACCTATGTGTAGATAACTGTTCAGTTCATAAATTAAATACTTGAGGTGTGAGCCAAAATCTTTTTCGTGAAGCCTTTCTTCAGTGCCCTTGAGGAAATAGCCAATCTGTGGAGCAAATTAGCTTTTCTTTTTTCTAACTGTTGCTAATGTAAGAAGCCCATGTGTGGTTCTCGCCTTCAATCTGTTGAAGAGCTAATGACCCTGGGAATTCTAAAAACCTTTATCTGGATTAATCCTAGCTTGACAGACAAGTTTTGGACCTCAGTGTGGTGATTCCACCTGCTTGGGTAGAAATAAGAGAAAATGGCCTAATCCTGGCTTGACCACTGACTTATCTTGGTTTGAGGCTTACATAGTTTGGTCTTGAGTGACAATGCCAGCTTCACTGATCATAGCTCATGAGCATTTGCACATTGTTTTATTCTGGCAGAACAGCATTTTTTCATGGCACTAGCATGGCTCATGCCTATGCTGTCGCTCTGAACAAGGTGATATTCTAATGAAACTCAAGCCTGTTGCTGCTCTTAAACAGTAATTGTCCTGTTTTGCTTGTCTTGAATGAGTCCATCACACTGCAGATAAATGGACTCAGCTTTTGCTCTTAGCCTTTTTGCCCCTGTATATACTTTATAAACTGGTGATCAAATATCATTTTAGTGAAAGCTTTTTTTAAAAATATATATTTTATTGATTTTTTACAGAGAGGAAGGGAGAGGGATAGAGAGTTAGAAACATCGGTGAGAGAGAAACATCAATCAGCCACCTCCTGCACACCCACTCCTGGGGATGTGCCCGCAACCAAGGTACATGCCCTTGACTGGAATCGAACCTGGGACCCTTCAGTCCGCAGGCCGACACTATCCACTGAGCCAAACCTGTCAGGGCAAGTGAAAGCTTTTTATTGAAGTGTAACACATACTGAAAAGCATACAAATCCAAATTGTATAGCTCAGTGAACTTTTACAAAGTGAACACACCTGTGTAACCAGTACCTAGATCAAGAAACAACACACAACCAATATACCAGTAGCCTCCTCATGCCTCTTTCAAATCTGCTTGTTTTTGAGCCTTGTGTAAATAAATGGGTCTTATTTTAGTAAGCTGCAGTCAAGAGTCCTTTCACCATTCCTGTGCACTCTGGTAGTTTCCAACGTCTCTGTCACAACTGATAAAATTCCAGCTGGTGGCAGAAGTGGTTCATGTGCAGCACAAATCACTGTGCAATTTGTGAAGTACAACATTGGGAATCCATTTTGAAACAAAAGGACTTTGACAGATGCAGATGACTTTATTATTCATAGAGGATTTAATTTGCTCACCCTTTATTCTGTTCCTGAGGGTTTCCCAATGCTAGAGTGTGACTCTATCTGCTTTTCTCATCTGTCCCTCTATGTTTCATGGAAATAGCTTGGTGAGCAAGTGACTCATGTGAGGAATGCTCTTCACAGGCGGGGGTTGGGGGGGTGGGAGGGTGGTGATAGTTTTCTCTCAGCAGGGGAGCCAACAACTTTTTGAAGAAACTTCTTCCCTGGGATATTTTGCTCTCTTATGCAGAGCCCAGCCTGTCACTAAGTGTCTTTCTGGCATGGTCAGAGTTCTGGAAGCTGCTGGTGAAGTTGCAGAATCACTGTCCTCTGATAGAGCTGCTGATTGTAGCTGCCTGTGAGATTGTGTTTCTGCGGATTGAGGAGGCATGCTTTGAGTATGTAGGGTTGGTTTATTCAATGCTCCTTAGGCCATCTCTGGGACCTGCCCTGCCTGCTCTCCTGATCTTTTCCTAGCAGGGTAAAGCCTCATCTGTCCCATCTCTCCCACAGTGGATGTTGATGTAGAAGATTATTACCCAGCTTTCCTGGATATGGTGCGGAGCCTGCTGGATGGCAACATTGACTCATCACAATATGAGGATTCACTGCGAGAGATGTTCACCATTCATGCCTACATTGCCTTCACCATGGACAAGCTCATCCAGAGCATCGTCAGACAGGTGAGGGCGAGGGTGAGTACAGGAAGATAGCCTTGCCTAAAGATGGACCAGGCACAAAGAAAGGGTTTATAATGATGCTTATGTACGAATGCTTCTATAGAGGGGAGAGGAAGTGAATGTGCTGTGGGGATATCTCCCGTTAACAAAGTGGCAGCACTTCAGCCACATAATTGACTCCTCTGCTTTGCTCAGTGTGCCCTCATAGTCGGATGAGCCTGCCTCACACCTGATGTTTGGCTCTTTCTTGCTGGCTGGCTGTTGAGCCAGCATTGTTCCCGACCCTGATCTCTGCCCAGGAGGCCCAGCTCTGTTCTCGTCTACCAGGGGTGAGCTCTCTGCTGGTAGCCTTTTCTCTTCTATAGGTGTTGGTAATTCTATATACTTTCTTCATTTAATATTTGAAGTTCTTTTTACAGAAAGGGTTTCATTGATCATCTCTCTGAGTTAGGTTTGTGGCTTGTTGCTGTGGCACCCTGGGTGTTTGTAAATATGTTTGATGTTCTCTATTGCAATGATAATTTTATAGCAAATAGTATACATTATGCCTTGAGTTCTCAACTTCCAAAGGGAGTGTGTAGTTGGTGCACTACTATCTTTAAAGTGAAAACTTGCCCTAGTCGGTTTGGCTCAGTGTATAGAGTGGCACACCCCCATGCCCATCCCCTCCTGAATGGTCCCAGGTTTGATTCCAGTCAAGGGCACGTACCTCAGTTGCTCAATCCCCAGCTGTGGTTGGGGTGTGTACAGGAGACAACCAATTGATGTGTCTCTCTCACATCGATGTTTCTGTGTCTTTCTCCCTCCCTTCCACTCTCTCAAAATGAATAGAAAAATATCCTTGGGTGAGATTAACAAAAAATAAAGTGAAAACTTAAAAAAGCAAAAAGATAATTCTAAAGTCTACACTGCCACTATGGAAAGAAAAGTTTGTTGCTCCACTGTTTCCTTGGGGTAAAGTATGAAATCCTTTGTAGAGTACCCATGACTCTGCATCCCTCCCATAGCAGCTTCTCAGAGTCAGGGAAAACGCTTCTCAATTTTGGCATCTTCACGAAAGTTATCAAGCAGACAGTTTTTTCCTGGAAGTTGAAGAAGTTATTAGGTTTTCCTTAAGAGGTCTATATCATGACTGGCAGAAATCATTCTATAGATATAATTAGCTATGGTCATAATTTTTGAGAGACTAACCCTGTTAACATCCACTAAAAGTTGTCATATGCTTATTTTTCTGCTTACAAGTTAGTTTGCTGCTGCTACAGCTAGGAGTAACGTCATTAAAACTAACTTTTTATAAGCCAAGATTGGTTTTTTTTGAAACAATAAATATAATTAGTTCATTTACTAGAAGCACCAGCTTATGATTTTGAGTCAGTAATAACATTTAGTCCTTTTATATGGAAACAGGTTTCATCCAGAAACCCTAATTCAATATGTTGAAAATCTATGTTGATGGTTTTCATCTTAACCCCTCAATTGAAGGCATATCTTCTCTCATTCACCTCATCTCACTTGGTATTCTCCCTAAGTTCATTCCTGACTGGAGGTAGAACATATATTTCAGGGTCAATCCATACATTTATCTTATGATTTCCAGGCTAGTTTAAGAGGGATTTGTTTTAGGAATAAAATAGGTAGCTAGTACAGAACTCAGTAGATGCCCAGATCACATAGGAATTGGATTGGGACATTTTCCCCTCTTGCCTGAATGCTTTTTTTCTAGACATCTGTTTCATTCTAATGCTTTTCTCTGCAAATGAACATTGGATCCTCAGCCCCCATTCCACCTACCACCAGCCTTGGCTTTCCATGGCAGTGCCTCTGACCCAAACATTACCTGATATTTCCATCCAGATGCTCTTCTGTCTATCGTGCACACTTACTGTGCCATTTCAGATTAGCAGGAGTGAGAATCTGACCAGCCTAGATGGGTGTGGAGTTATCTAGTTGTCCCTGAATTATAGTGATGCCCTTCCCAAAGACTCTAGAAGGGGCCAAATATCCAAGAACAGAGTAGGAATGGGGAGTTAGTGACCTGGTCTACTTTAACAAGAAGGTATCCTATATAACAAAAGGTTAATATGCTAAGTGTCCGACTGTTCGACCGGTAGCTATGTCGTGCATTGACCATCAGGGGGCAGACGCTCAGTGCACAGGCATGGAAACATGGAACAGACTGATGAATCTCAGAGGGGAGAGGGAGGGGAAAGTGCAGGAAGAGATTAACCAAAGATCTTATATGCATACTAGAGCCCCAGTGCACCAGTGGGGTCCCTCGACCTGGCCTGCAGGGATTGGCCAAATCCATGCACCGGGCCTCCGACATCCTCCAAGGAGTTCCAGATTGCGAGAGGGCGCATGCCAGGTCTAGGGACCCCACCAGTTCATGAATCCGTGCATGGGTCCTCTAGTAAAGTGTAAGTGTCAACATGGTAGAGACCATGCTTTGAATATATTTTCTTTAAGCTGCTTTTTTTTCTCTCTAAAACACTATCTTAAGCTTTTCTCTATGTTATCAAGTTGTCATAAGCATTATTTTAATTCTCCATTAGAATCAATTGTCTGTACTAATTGTTATTTATTTAATCATCTCCAATTGTGGCTTTTTAGACTGCCCTCAAATCATTCACCCTCTGACCTTGCACTGTGTTTATTTATGTACAAATACGCATACTTGTTATTTAAGACTTTTAAAAATAAGTAGTTGTTATAGTTGCTAGCACTTCAAAAGGAACACACCTTCCTAAAAATAGAATGGCTTAGTAGTTATGAGAATTTTAAAATAAAATAGACAAGCTGATATTGCAGTTAACTTTTTGCTTTCTGCTTTATCTGTTTCTTTTGTTTTTAACATTCTCTGGCATTGTAATGGGTAGTTTTATTTGAGGAAATTTTTATTTCACAGTAGAAGTATTGCCATGATTCATGGAAATGTAAGATGAAAGATTCTACTTTCTAGTCATCAGATAATTTAATAAGATAGTCACAAAAGTTAGCAGTAGTCCATCATGATTGACCTGTTTTGAAATGAGTTAATTAACATTATATATAATTTAAGTACTATACTTTATCAGATGTAGAAAAATAGGTGATTAGAAAGAATATTGGCCCTAGGAGTCAGAAAGCTTGAATGTTAGTCCTGACTCTGCTCCTTCAGCTGAGGCCCTTGGCAGTTAATTCAGCAACAGTTTCTTAAATACGTAATGAGTTTCAGACTTTGTATTAGGGCTGGGGATATAGACATGGATCTTGCTTTCATGGTTCTCGAAGGCCCTTCTCCTCACCTTGGGTACACAGTGAGTTTTATTATCAAACATGTAAATTTGTCTCATGTATCAGAACACCCCTCTCCAGACTCTTCCGAAGGTAGTTGTGGATCAAGTGAGAATATGTAAGAAAGCAAGTTATAAATGGTAGAGAAGTGCCCTAAAAATAGGCGTCCATGGGAATTTTCTTTCATGTAAAAAAATTTTTTCAAGTTCCTTAGAACTTTATTAAATAGGTAGCACATTAATAACCATTGTCTGTAGTTTTGCTTTTATTTATTTATTTTTAAAAATATATTTTATTGATTTTTTACAGAGAGGAAAGGAGAGGGGTAGTTAGAAACATTGATGAGAGAGAAACATCAATCAACTGCCTCCTGCACACCCCATACTGGGGATGTGCCCGCAACCAAGGTACATGCCCTTGACCGGAATCGAACCTGGGACCCTTGAGTCCACAGGCCGACGCTCTGTCCACTGAGCCACTGGCTAGGGCTGTAGTTTTGCTTTTAAATATATATGAATATTTTACTCATGGACCGGTGATATGGCTGAAGATTTTGGCTTAGTTATTCTCCAAGAAAAAAAATAATAATGGTTTTGTGTGACTGATTTTTAAAAATTACCAATTCCCAAAACCTCTTTTTGAGCTGAGTGACTAGAACTATCAAAGGAAGGTTGAGTGTATGACAAGGAGAAGTATTTTCTTGATTCATTGTCTAGTTGCCTTTGCTTGATTCCAGCTGCAGCACATTGTGAGTGATGAGATCTGTGTACAAGTGACTGACCTTTACCTGGCAGAAAACAATAATGGGGCTACTGGAGGCCAGCTGAACACACAGACTTCGAGGAGTCTCTTGGAATCAGCATATCAGCGGAAAGCCGAACAGCTCATGTCAGAGGAGAACTGCTTTAAGGTGAGAGTTACTCATGTAGTCAATAATTGTGCTGGTAACAGGGGAAGTTGTTGGGATCATCTCTACCAGAAATCAAAGAGCAGAGTGTTTTGACTCTGTGATTCCACTGCTGGAACTTCCTTAGAGTTCCTGTGAGCTCACTGGAGAATATACAAAAAACATGGGGAAATAGAAGTAAAGTCTCCTATAGACTTTCTTGCCTTAATAAAAAGTTGCTTGTTTTATATGATTTTTATAATTTTGTCTTCTGCTTTTCTTTGAATGTTTTTTCATATGATAGTGTTTTGTAAGTATATTGTTTTAAAATGTTTAAAAATGTAATCCTTGATTGTTGTAGAAAAGATAAGAAATGCAGAGAAAAGAAAAATTGGCTACAATTCTTCCCAGAAATAATCATTGATTACATTTCTAGAATATATATATCTGTAAGTTGTTTTTGCGCAATTAGCAATACCTGTGAGTCTTCAGCATCTTTTTGTGACTATTTGATATTTCATGCCTGCCTTATTTGACAACCTGAGTTGTTTCCAGTTTTCCATCATTGTAATAGCTGATTTGAAAAGTATATCACTGAAAACAGCCTAAATTTCCAACCCACTATGGGAGTGGTTAATGGTACTCTATTGTATAAATACTTGGATGGCATATTTTGCAGCCCTTTAAATTAATTATAAATTATAAAAATATTGAAGCAAATAAAAGGATACAAAAGTATGTGTATTATGATTGCAGCTATGTAATAAATGTGTATAGTTGAGCAAAGCCTGTATGTATTTACACACAAGAAGGGCAGGGTCAGGTGATGCAGATTAAGGTTTGTGATTGGCTGAACAGGGAAGAAAGCTAAGTAACAGTTTGCTCTATTTGGGTATGTTCCATATAGTTTAATGATCCGACTCCAAATGTTTTACTTTTTTGCCTACTTCTACTTTCAGTTGTTTTCGTTTCTAATTCAGTACCAGTAATGTTTGCTTAATTTAGAATCAAAGAACGGGAAGCAAGTTTTTCAGTTCAGTCCTCAGATCTGATGTTCTAATACCTGAGGACCTTCCCACTACAGAAGAGATTCCCTAAGCTTTTCAGGGTTTAAATCTATAAATGTTTGTTATGAGCTTGCTGTGTGTTAGTTTTGATGGTGAAACAGAATTAGCCTCCCCACCCATTAAGAGTTTAAACAGGGTATTAAATTGTGGCCAGGGCCTTATGAAGGAATGGACAGATTCGCCCTGTAGATAAGAATAATTATCAGGAGGAATAGCAGGAAGAAAGGCTTTGTAGCCAGGAAAATGGTGTCACTACAGTGATCCTCTTCTTTAAAATGTTTACTAGTAGCTTCCGCCAAGGAGATCCCGGCGCCGCGGTCATGAGTCGCTACAAGTTCGTGGGTCTGTCTGAATGTTGAGCAGCAGAGCACACTGAGCTCAGTCAGCCTGGCAGAGCAGAGAGAATATACTGAGGAGAGGCTGGAGCCCAGCAGAAATGATGTGGGGTCTATTGGTGGGCAGCTGTATTTTGAAGAAATCTTTCTGAGAACTGCTTCAGATATGTTTTTCAGTACAGTTGGATGTCATCCTACAAGATGTGATGAATTTGAAAAGAATAATCCTGATATTTCCTTAATGGAGTTGCTAAATCTTGCTGAAAACAACAAGGGGAAAGTTGTAGCAATAGGGGAATGTGGACTCGATTTTGACCGACTACAGTTTTGTCCCAAAGATACTCAGCTCAAATATTTTGAAAAACAGTTTGAACTGTCAGATCAGACAAAATTACCCATGTTTCTTCACTGCCGAAACTCTCATGCTGAATTTTTGGACATAATGAAAAGAAATAGAGATCGGTGTGTAGGGGGAGTAGTGCATTCATTTGATGGTACCAAGGAAACAGCAGCTGCTTTGGTTGACTTGGATCTCTATATAGGATTTAATGGTTGCTCACTGAAAACTGAGGCTAATTTGGAAGTTTTGAAGTCAATACCTAGTGAAAAATTAATGATTGAGACTGATGCACCTTGGTGTGGAGTCAAAAGTACACATGCTGGTTCAAAATATGTAAAAACGTCATTTCCTACCAAAAAGAAATGGGAAAATGGGCACTGTTTGAAAGACAGAAATGAACCTTGCCATATAATTCAAATACTGGAGATAATGGCAGCAGTAAGAGATGAGGATCCACTGGAATTAGCCAATGAGCTATACAATAATACCATTAAAGTATTTTTTCCTGACATGTAATTGGTATGTATTTTCCGTCATGTATGTGAAATTTCATGGTAAAACTTAGTTTCAATAAAGGAATTCTCTGGAAAAAAAAAAATGTTTACTAGTACATAGAGAATAAAATTTAATGCTATCAGTAAGCTAAACATAAGCAGCCCTTTAAACCCTCTGCTGCCACTCCCCACCCACCTTCAGCCTCCTCTCCCTTTATTTTTCCTATGTACATTCTACATTCAGGCCTTTTAACTATCTATGTTCCTTCAGACCCTTTTCTGTGCATTTACATACATGTGTATGTATATGTAAAAACAAATATTAGATTGTGCATATTCTGCATCCTGCTTTTTTTCCACTTAGTATGTCTTAGAATTGCTTATTTTGGTTTATGTAGATCCAGCTCAGTTTTTTTCACCTGCTGTATCATACTTAATAATATAAATGTACCGTATTTTTTTGAAAAATCATTCTTTTATGGGTGAGCATTTAAACTGTTTTTTTGTTTTGTTTTGTTTTGTTTTAACTATCTCAAATAGGGCTACATTGAACAGCATTTTCTTGTATTTGTATCTTTGTGTGCATGTGTTAGTATTTACCTAGGGTAGAGTAATTCAAAAGTGAAATTATTTGGTCAAAGGGATACATATTTTAGATTTTTTATTTTAATGGATATTGTCATTTCTCCAAAATGTTAGGCTGTACCAGTGTACACTTGCATAAGAGCATTGATTTCCTTGGTCAATTGGTTTATCAAACTTCTTTTATTTTTTTCCAGTTAGAATCAGCGGTTCTCAACCTGTGGGTCGCTACCATCAGAAAACACATACAGTATATCAGATATTTACATTACGATTCATAACAGTAGCAAAATTACAGTTATGAAGTAGCAACGAAAATAATTTTATGGTTGGGGGTCACCATAACATGCCGAACTGTATTAAAGGGTCATGGCATTAGGAAGGTTGAGAACCACTGAAGATGGTTAGAAAATTACTTAAATTCATATTTCCCTGTTTCCTACTGTTGCCTTACTATGTATTCCTTATTCATACATTTCACCTTTTTTTGGGGGGGGGGGGTTGTAGTTCTTTTATGTACTTATTAAAATACAGTTGTCTCTGTCATAATTTCTCTGAAATTGGATTGATCTTCTTTATCCTTCAGTGCCCAGCTGAGGGTCACTTCAGTGAAGTGTGAAATCTTTCTCAGCTCACTGAAGAGGGAATTATTTATTTCCACAGCATATTGCTCATGTCTCTAAAATAGTACCTTTGTGGTTACTTAGTTGTAATTTAAATATAGCTGCTTATATTCCTATTTACTTTACTAAATTAATCTTCTCCAAAGAAGAAATTATGTTCTCTTTTGAGCGTGCCCCTGTGTTATGCAAAGTGCTGAGGTCCGAGAAAATCTCAGGTATTGTTTGTGGATTCCAAAGAAATGGTTAGCTGTGAAAGACATGGGTTTATTAGGACTTACGTGCTGACCAATGAAGTTTACTGCTGCACCGGCTACTGCCAAAGAAGCTGTCCCATGAAGTCCCGACGGGGGTAGCTGGTCGGTGCTGTTGTTTTTGCCACCACCCAGACTTTTATAGAGTACAGAAAACAGAGAAACAGGGCATGCAAGGGGGAGGAACATATGCACAAGATTTGTGAAATTGAAACACTAGCTGTTTATAATCCAGGCTGACATCTAGAAGCTGTTTCTCTTTAACCTTTCTTAAACTGAGTTGCTAGCCAGGTTCCCAAGGTCGCACAGTCTGCTTACAGATGGCCTTCACTATTATTCCCACAGGGTGGGAGGGGGAGTTGGAGCATGGAACCATGTTCCCGTTTACCATATATCCTGTCTGTTAAGTAGTAACATTCAGTAACTGTGTGTTGAGTAAATGAAGCATAAGGAGGATATTGGTGGAAGAGGCATGTAGACGAGTGGGGTGGGGTCCAAGTGGTAGAGGATCTTTAGTAAGTAAATGGTTTGGATTTTCTTGTGGTTGATGACCAGTGAGGCATTATTAAAGACTAAATATCCCACTGGATTTGAATTTTCAGGAAGACAGTTTGGTAGCACTGATTAAGAAGATGTGGACTAATCAGAGGCGAGTTTACTCCTGGAGGCAGTTAACCCAATTTGGGTGATAGGTGTGAGCAGTCTAATAATGAAGCTAGTTAAGGCTTGGAGAGTGGTTACAGAGGTGAGGGAGGTGGGTAAACACATGGGGAAGGGCCTAGCAAGAGAGGATACAGGTGGAGGAGCCTGTTGGGATGAAATTGAGTTCAATTTTAAGCATGTAAAGCAGTGGTTCTCAACCTTGGCTGCACATTAGAATCACCTGGGTCTCATCCTCCAGAAATTCTGTTTCTTTGTTACTAATGTTGTGGCCCCACCCCATAACAAAGAAACAGAATTTCCGGAGTATGAGCCCCAGAAATCAGGATTTTAAAAAGATTCCCAGGTGATTCTAATGTGCAGCCAAGGTTGAGAACCACGGATGTAGAGAATAGACTGCCTACTCAATATCACTTTGAAGGGTGATTTCTTTAGAGTAATTGGACTAATCTAGACACTCTAAGATCATCCTAGTGACATGGGTTTAGCATAGTCCTGGAGGCAGTGTTTCTTCACATCTATTTTAGAAGTAACTTCGTTTGTGTTTGTGTATATGTTATGTTCTTGTCATGTTTTAAATTTGACTAGCAGATAAGAATTTCTAAAGCTTCTCCAGAACAAATCAGGAATCATAGCTGGCTTCTAGTCCTGCTTATTTACTCTCTGAATTTTAGGGGTTTTTTCTGTGTAAACCAAGGAGGTTGAAATAAATTATTCTCAAGTTTCCTTTTAAGTGCTCATCTTCCATGTGATTTGAATCATGACCTTGTCTGCAGCAATCCCTTAGGGTAAGGACAGTGAGAGTCCTAGGGTTTTTGAAAGGGGAGATCCATGTGCCATCATCATTTGATAGTTCTTTTGTGCAGCACATGACTTGCTTTTGAAGAACTTCCAATATGACTGATATTATTATAGCAGATCACTTCTAAATACTTCAGTGTTTTGTGTTCCTTACCCCCATGGTGTGTGTGATACCTCAGGTAATCTTTTTTTTTTTAATATATTTTATTGATTTTTTACAGAGAGGAAGGGAGAGAGATAGAGAGTTAGAAACATAGATGAGAGAGAAACATCCATCAGCTGCCTCTTGCACATCTCCTACTGGGGATGTGCCCACAACCCAGGTACATGCCCTTGACCGGAATCGAACCTGGGACCCTTCAGTCCGCAGGCCGACGCTCTATCCACTGAGCCAAACCGGTTTCGGCTCCTCAGGTAATCTTTATTGCAGTGGAAATGCAGTTGCTCCTCTTGGTTGTGTTCATGTTTTCATCTTCACTTTGTTTGAGAAGGTTCCTTCTTTTTTAAAACTAGAGGCCCAGTGTACGAATTCATGCACCAGTGGGGTCCCTTAGCCTGGCCTGCAGGATGGGGCTGAAACCAGCTCTCCTTCCCTGAAGGGTCCTGGATTGCGAGAGGGCACAGGCCAGGCCAAGGCACCCTACTTGTGCACAATCAGGGCCAGGGAGAAATGTGGGAGGTTGGCCAGCCAGGGAGAGACTGAGGGAGGGCTCCAGGGCGTGTCCGGCCCCTCTTGCCCAGTCCCGATCAGCCAGACCCCAGCAGCAAGCTAACTTACCGGTTGGAGCGTCTGTCCCCTGGTGGTCAGTGCACATCATAGCAAGCGGTTGAATGGCCTCAACATATCATTAGCATATTACGCTTCGATTGGTTGAACGGCCAACCAGTCAACCAGACACTTAGCATATTAGGCTTTTATTATATAGGATACTATAGACTTGTTTACATCTTTGTGTTAAGTCCTAGAAATGGGATTATCAAGTGAAATGGCTTTGGCATTGTTTAGTTCTGGCTTTAAAGCACTCTTATTGACATTGATTATTCTAGATAATTTAAGAAGTATGAAATATAAAATGGTGCTTTTTGCACTAACATTTAATTTTCCTGGTAGCGAGATTAAACTTTTGCCTTTTTAATCACCTGCCTCCTAAGTTTTTGTCTTCCTCATTTCTTCCATTGGAACAGAGTTGTATGACTTTATTGCCTCTCAACCTTTAAGAAGCTGGGTTATAGCTTTGGAGATGGTCTTTTGTTTACACTCAGGTTTCTTATTTGCAGCTTATGTTCATTCAGAGCCAAGGCCAGGTTCAGCTGACTATTGAGCTTTTGGACACAGAAGAGGAGAACTCAGATGACCCTGTAGAAGCAGAGGTATGACAAGTATATTGCAGAAGCTTTGCTGAGGGAGCGGTCATGTCCTGTGAGACTCCTCATTGATTGTCTTCTAGAAGGCCAAGACAGCCATAGGTCTGCTTAAGGGTCAGAACCTGATGCTCTTTAAAGAACAGATCATTTCAGCCATGTCTTCAGCTGAAGAGAAGGGCTATCTGGAGTTGCTATCTGGGGTTGATGGCAGTCTTAGCTACTCTCAGTAAAGCCATCTCCTCTGAGTAAACCTCATGGTTGGCACCTTTCCTGTTTTTGTCCTAAAGTGTAAGAAACAACAAATCAAGTGGCATCTGCCCTTTTTCATCTTGATTTTTTGTGTCATGTTTACTTTTTATTGGGTTAGATGAAGCTAGGAGTTCTCAACCTCCACAGAGTAGACAGAGTGAGTTGGTTATCATAGCTGGGTCTAACTGGTAATATTAATGAGGATGTAAGCCACATGTATGATGTGGGAATATGGAAGGGAGACTGTTGTTTTGTGGGAATATTGGCTTATGGTTGCCAAATCATTAAATTTTTTTAAAGAGATGCCAGAAGTCCGGATTTTAATGTGAAAGATACTGATTTTTAAACATTTGCCACTAATATTTTATTTAACAAAAATGCTCTGTGAGGAAATAAAACTTGTGAATAAACCATCTGATACATATTTATGACTTCTGGTAACTTTTAAGTATCTGGGAGAAACTGGGTTTTGCTATCTAATGCAGTGACTTTCAACTGGTTTGCCACAAAAATTTCTAAAACATGCAATACCTATTTAGTTAGGAGCACTAACCTCTCCCTTTAGATTGTCAAATAAAAAGACAGCCAATATAATAATAGCTGTCTGGTATGACTGAATCAAAATTATACCTAATTTTTTTTTGTCATATTGGCAAAGAATACATTGGTGTGCCACAGAATTGTAATTTTTATTTTTTTATTTTAATCCTCACCTGAGGATATATATTTTTTTTTAGGGATGGGGGATATAAAGAGAGCGAAACTTTGATGCCAGAGAAACATCGATTGGTTGCCTCCCATATGCACTGTATTGGGAAGTGAACCCACAACCTTTTGGTATACAGGATGATGCTCCAACCCACCTACCCTGCCAGAGCATGTGCCACAGAATCTTGGTAATTAGTTTATGTGTGCCATGAATGAAAAAGGTTGAAAATAGCTGATCTAACAGACTTTCAAAGCTGTGTTTCAATACCAAGTAGCAAGCATGTCATTGTGAGAACATACTTTTTTTATCTTGAAATTTTAGACATTTTAGTCATATAATTTGCTGATGAGGGAGGATAGAGCTCAGGTTTTTGCTCTCTCCCCACTACTGGTTTGTGTTTATAATCCTAGCGCTGGTCAGACTATGTGGAGCGATACATGAATTCTGATACTACCTCTCCTGAGCTTCGTGAGCATCTGGCACGGAAACCAGTATTTCTCCCAAGGTAAGTGAACCAACTCATGCATTGGCAGGATACACTTGTGCATAGTTAAGCAACAGAAAGTTAAATGTCTTTTCAGATTCTTCTTTTTCACTTACTGTATTCATTGTTCTTTCTGCTGAGGGCACTAATCAAGGTTTGTGTTGCTATTAAAACAGAAGCTTACCTGGAGCTCGTGCCAAAGCATCAGAGAAGTGAGAGTCTTAGATAATCAGTGACAATTTACTTCCCTTATTACATCAGATGTGTAAAAGGACACAAAGCTAAATCAGCAAAGGGAAAGTCATCTGTGACAAAGTCAGAGAAAGCCAGGCAAAAGCTTCCCAGAATTCTCTTCCATTGGAGTCATACAGGACACTGAATTCCTCCAGCAATGAATTGTGACAATCTGTTTGAAATGCTGTCTACCAAGGAAGCTCATTAGATTCTCTCTCAGTGCCATAGTTTCTTTGTTTTGTTTTGTTTTTTAAAATATATTTTATTGATTTTTTACAGAGAGGAAGGGAGAGAGATAGTCAGAAACATCGATGAGAGAGAAACATTGATCAGCTGCCTCCTGCACATTCCCCACTGGGGATGTGCCCGCAACCCAGGTACATGCCCTTAACCGGAATTGAACCCGGGACCCCTCAGTCTGCAAGCCGACGCTTTATCCACTGAGCCAAACCGGTTTTGGTAGTGCCCTAGTTTTTTATTGGGTGCTAGTCATGTAGGCACCCTCTGCCTAGCATGTACCAGAATTCCAGATTTCCAGAAGGAAAGCCACATTTTCAGCATAAGCCTTATATTTTGAGCAAACAGCTTACATAGAGAGAGCCACTCTTATCATTTAGGGAATGGTGGAAACTCCCAAAATCCAATATCCCAAGGGACAGCCTTGTAAGCAGGCCTCTCAAAGGATAGCAATCTTAGACCTGCTTTGTTAACTCTCTTCACAGAATCTTTTTAATTCACCCTGCCCATGTGTAGGCAGATTGTAATGCTGGTCCTCTATCTGAGGCTGAAGAAGAGTTTCAGAAGTAGAAAGTAGGTTTTGCTATAGTAGACGGGCTTTCTTCCTTCCCCCAATTAAAATCTTGCGAAAATTTGAATTGAAATCTCATGCCTTACATTTCCAGAAAGATGTTATCCCGTTACAGTAGGTCCTCGGGTTATGTCGGAGATCCGTTCCTATGGCGAGACGTAACGCGATTTTCACCATAAGTCGGAACCCACCTACATAAACACCTATGTCACTCACATGGAGCACATACACAGCAGTAATGAAGTGAAAGAGTAAAAAAAAATTTTAAAGAAAGATTACAATTCCTGACCTTTACTTGTGGTAAATAAATAATAAAAAACATAAAGCACATATATACATATGTCGAAATGATGGAACTGGGTTTTTTTGTTTGTTTGGTTTTTTTTTAATAAATAAATGGGAGATGGTGACGTAACCACGAAACAATGTACATCAAGTCCGACGTAACCTGAGGACTGTCTGTATTATAGGCAGGGAGAGATATAAATTGATACAATCATTCTGGGGTCAGAGCTGTTCATGTATGGGACCTTTACCGTAGAACTTTGGTTTCTAATAATTCGCCTTAATAGCTAAGGTTCTCAGTGTTTTTGGCTTTGAAACCTCTTCACTTTTAGAGATTGAGTACCTCCAGAAGCTTTTGTTTAGATGGATTATATCTAGTAACATTTACCACATTAGAAATTAAAACTGAGAATGTTTAAAAAGTTAATGAATTCATTTTAAAAACAATAATACTAAACAGGTTATGTTATCAGAAATCTATATATATAAAAGGCTAAGTGACTGATTGACCGGCTGGTTGGCCGGTACATATGTTGTGCACTGGCAATTTAAAAATAAATGTTGACTCGCGCTGGTGTGATACATGTAAAGCTCTCACTGGAGCCAATCACTTGTGACACCATAATGTATATGAAGACCAACTATTGGCACAATGTACCTCTGACGCTGAAAGAAAGCGATGTCGTTGACAGAATATGTCTGAAGACCAGCTATTGGCACAATGTGCCTCTGAAGCCAAAAGAAAGCAACGTTGTTGACAGAATATTGTTTACTAATGAAGTTACATATTCTTCTCATATACATTTTACTAATTTTTTTCATCTCGGACACTTATATTATAGAGAAAAGGTGAATGGCGATATTAAATATTTTGTATTTTAATTTTATAGTACTATATTATATACTAGAGGCCCAGTGCACGAATTTGTGCACGGGTGGGGTCCCTCAGGGTGGCCTGCAGGATTGGGTTGAAACTGGCAGTCCAACGCCGCCTGCCACTCCTGCCTGCTGCTCCCGCTCATCCCAGCCCCACTGCTCCTGCCTCGGGCTTGTGTCCAGTCAGTTCCGATCAGGAGAGGCTCTGGTGGCCACAGCAGCGCTTACCAGCTGTGAGCCCTGCATCTGGTGCCCATCCCAAGGGGGGTGTGGGGAGATGGAATGTGATCAGCCCTCCGGGCAGGCAGTGGTACGCCCTTGCTGGCCCAGGATTCAGATACATCCCGTTGACATTCATGCCCGTTGGGAGCCACCTAGCGACCACTTTTATATCATTTCTTCTTTGCAGAGTGTCTAGGTAGGGGAAGCGGCCACGGTGCCTGAGGCCAACTTTAGGAGGCTGGTGGTGCTGTAGGGATTGTGCTAGCGGTGCCAGTCCATCAGTGCCTCAGTGCCTGTCCCGTTCTCTGGAGATTGGACCTGCAGAACAACTGAGGGAGTGAGTGGCTGCCACCAGGCTGGTGAGCCACCAGGACGGGTCGGTCAGCTGAGTGACACTCCCACTGTGGGAGCACACTGACCACAAGGGGGCAGCTCCTGCATTGAGCTTATGCCCCCTAGTGGTGAGTGTGCGTCATAGCAACCAGTCATTCGGTCACTTAGGCTTTTATATATGTAGACAGTATTTTGACATGTAATTTTTTGCAGTAATGTAATTATTGCATGAATCCTTCTAATTAATTTCCTTTCAATGTGCACAAATCTGTGCACTGAGACAATAGTAATCCTATCTAATAAAAGAGAAACATGGTAATTAGCGTATGACTGCTACCCTTCCCATTGGCTAATCAGGGCGATATGCAAATTAACTG